>NW_007257008.1:141057-142613 GCF_000164805.1 Carlito syrichta | reverse complement strand
AGGCAATCCACTCACCTCAGCCTCCCAAAGGCGCGGGATGACAGGCTGAACCACCGAGCCGGGCTTACACCAGTTTCTTATGGCAAGTGCATCCACCATTAGAAGCTGGCGTCACCTGTGTGTACAATTGCGTGTGTGTGTGAGTATGTGTGTGAATGTGGATGAAGGGGTAGAAAGAAGTCCGGAGGAGTATAGTAGTGATTGCTGTCTTCGAGGAAGGAAACATCAAGGATGTTCCCCTTCCTCATATTTTATCTCGTTTCCTGTTCCTGCCACCATGCTTCCACACACACCCTGGCCCATGTTTCACTGGGCCTGTGGGCAAGCACTTATGCGAGCATTAAGTGCCCAAAGGGGGTCTGTGGTTACATCTATTCATTCAGGTTGGTGTGTATTGAGTGAGTGATGATCTTGGACCTAGGTACTGCAAACATTTTTGTTTTTCCTTTTTTCTTCTGCTGGGATTTATCAACCTCAATTTATTAACAGTGTAGGGACGGCTACTAAGGACCAGAGTTTGTGGTTACTTGAACAACTGCTTGGCAGTCTGATCAGAGGCCAGTTACAGAGAGTCAGAGTCAGCCATGGAGCGGGAGATCCTAGCTTTCCCTCCTGAGCCTCTGTACCTATGGGACACACAATGCATCCTCCTCCACCATCTGTCAGAGAGCATAACATCACCTGGGAGCTTGGGGGAGGAGAATTCAATGAGCTGATGTACTTAAAAGTGCCTGGGAGAAAGGTCAAGAAAGGAGAAGGAGAAGAGAGAAGATCATGGGCACCAGTGAAAAGAAAAATTTGGTCTGCAAGGGTCATTTTGGGTACCGGGTAAGGAGAAGCCAAAAGTCATCCTCCAGGACACTCCCGTGCCAAGACTTGGGTTGAGCAAGCTACTGGGAATGTCAGCCTGAGGGTTAAATAGCCTCCTAGTGACCTCAGGAAGCACAAAGCCTCCAGGGATTCATCCTTAGCACAGGCCCCAAAGGCCTGGGAGTACCACAAGATCCTCTGTGGTCTCACCTGATCATCCAAGGCTTCCTGTAGGATGGAGCTCATGGGAGTGACACCACTGGAGTGTGTGCATATGACTTTGATAACGAAGAACAATAAAGTGGAATCGGAAATAAAGGGCACGGTAGCTGCCCCATGGGAATAAATGCAACAGGCATTTACCAAGCACATCTGTGTCACCTCTTTTTTTTTTTTTAATTGGAGTCTCACTCTGTCGCCCAGGCTGGGGTGCAGCGGCGCTCACGTCCGCCGCAGCCTCGACCTGTTGGGTTCAGGTGATCCTTCTGCCTCAGCCTTCCAAGTAGCTGGGAACTACAGGCGCGCGCCACCACGCCCGGCTAAGGTGTCACCTCTTTCAACCCAAGGATGAGTTCTCATCAGACCTGTTGTTAGGGCTGAGGACACCCAGGCCCACGGGGGCGGCCGAAGCTGCCCATTGGTCCCCATCAAGCCTATGGCTTGGGTTCCTCGACTCCGGGGAGAGTGCTCTTTCCAGAGGGGGCAGGATCGCAGCGTGGGAGGTGCAGCCCGCCAGCCGTCCCCGG
>NW_007257008.1:139377-140848 GCF_000164805.1 Carlito syrichta | reverse complement strand
CGTGAGTACAGCGCGCGTCTGCGAGCGCGGGCGGCGGCCTCTCCCCCCTCGGGGTCCCGCGCCGGACGGGAGGGGAGGGGGTCAGCAGGGGAATGGGGGCTCTCGCCTCCCACCCTCCCAGCGTTAATCTCCGCCAGCGCTGCTCCAGACGGCCCTTCCCCCAACAGCGTGCGCGCCAGGCAAGGCAGCGCCCCGTCAACCCCCTCGCCCGCTTCTAAGATGAGCCCCAGCCCGCCCCGTCCTCTGGCCTGCGCCTCGGAGTCCCTCCTAGACGGAAATCCCGGAGCCGCCCCGGGCGGGCAGTGTCTGCTGCGTCCTAGGCGCTTTGCTTCCAATGTTTCATAGAAACCTCGCGATCGCCTGCTATTATCACACTCCCTTTACGGACAAGAAGACCCAGGCTCGAGGGGGGTGGGGGACGGAATCTTGCCCCAGGTCAGAAAAAGAGGGTTGGAACCCACTTTCCGTCCGCCCCCAAAGCCTTGACATTTTCACACAGCCGGGCTGCAGATGGGAAAAAACTCAGACGCTGGAGCTGGAGCGTCCGGGTCTGCGATGGGACAGTCTGCAGGTCGCCCCCCCCCGCCCGCCCCCCGAGCTTCGGCTCCCTAATGTCTGCGTGTCTGGTGGCTCCTGGGAGCTGCTGTTCCCCACAAGCCAGCTCCAGGGAGAGGACTGGAAGAGAGACGCGAAGGCGGCAGGGTGGGTGGTTTGCTTTTCTTTCCCACAGAAACTCCCGGGAGTCCTGGGCCTCTCTGAGCTCTGGGACTTGTGGATGAGGAGGGTCCTCCCGGACACGGAGGATGAGGTTAGGGGAGGGAGGCGGATTTCAGAATCATCCTTCCTACTAGCATTCCAAACTGGCCCCCAAGGCCTCTGTTCCAAGGAACTGCCCAGGGCAAGGCTCGGAGGACCCATTCTCCGTCCTGGGCAAGTCCCTCCTGGTGTCCTCCTGGTGTCTGGTGTCTATTCCTGTTCGATTATAAGAAAAATCTTTGCTCCTAGAGTTGACGATGAGAGTGTTGGCACTCAGGAGATGCCCATGTTCTGGCAACCCCGTGCCATTCCGGCAGCAGTAGATGGGAAGGCGTTGATTTGGAGCTCACTCAGGTATTCTTTGCTACCCCTGAGCCTCTTCAGTAGCAGTGATGGCCTTGGAAGGTGCTAGGGCAAGAGCATCCACTCCTTCGTCTCAACTCCCTAACTCGGGGAACTGCTACCTGAGACAAGAGGGACAGTTGAAAGCCAGATACAGGCCAGGGGTGTGTTATTTCATGGGAAGGGGTGGGAGAGACAATAGCTCCTTTCTTGGGACCCTCCAAGCCTCGTTCTTAAACAGTTACAATGACCACGAGGCTGTCACAACTGGTACGTCAACTTCAGGACAGAGATTTAGCCTGTATTTTTATTTTTATTTTTTTTTTGAGTTGGAGTCTCACTCTGTCGCCCACACTGGAGTGCAGTGGCCGCT
>NW_007257008.1:113858-139357 GCF_000164805.1 Carlito syrichta | reverse complement strand
TCAGGCAATCCACTCACCTCAGCCTCCCAAAGGCGCAGGATTACAGGCTGAGCCACCGAGCCCGGCTTAGCCTGTATTTTTATCACAGGAATAAGCAGAGGAGAAAACGAGAGACTTTGCTTGGTTTGTCTTCAGTGTGCCTTGGAAGAATGCTTCATTGTGTTGTGGTCCAAGTCCCTCGTTTTACAAATGAGCAAACTGAGAACCCCAGAGAGAAGGGACTTGCCCGAGATCAGCAGGTTAGCTGTAGAGCTGGGACTAGCACCCAGATCTTTTTATTTCTCCAACCACCCAGGGCTCTGTCCGTTACACCCTGGGTATTAACTTGTCATTGTCCTACACGCATGCACTGCCTTGTATTATTACGAGTTAGTGCCTGTGTCTAAGTCGTGGTCCTCTGGTTCTTTTATGAGCTTATCCAGACCAGAGGTTGTGTCTCACACTTCTTGGCAAAGAGTTCCTTTAATAAATAGGAGTGGACTTGACCTACTTTGGCTGGAGTATTTCCCAGCCTCTGAAACCCTGCTTTCCTTCTGTGTGTCCTTTGGGTGGTCAGGCATTTAATTTTGAAACTTAGGGGTATTCAAATAATTTTTTATTCATTTGAGGCTCCCCTTTAAAGGATATCATAGATATTTTCCTAGTGGAAGGAGGAGCTTCGAGGCCAAATTACATATGACTACCCCTGGCCCTGTCTCTCCTTACAGGGAGATGTCAGAATGGTCCCTTGAATGTGGAAACCAATCACAGGCAGTTTTCTGAGACCTCCAGTAAGAAGCCCTGAGCACACCTCCCTCTGCTGCTCCCGTCCCCATGCATCTCATGAGGACTTTTAACAGAACACTATGTAATTATTTATGAACACTTCTGTCTTTCTGTCACACCCACATGCACACTTGAGCACTGACACTTCCTCTTGTTCATCCTTTGTCCTTAGAGCCTGTCACAGTGTAAAAGGGAGCTCAATGGGTGTGTGTGGGTTGAATGAGTGACATGATGATACAGCAACAAATAATGAAAACTCACATCTTAAAAGGAATCATTGCTTGCTATCCTGCACATACACTTGTCAAGCAATGGAAGCATAGTCACTCGAGGTAGGGCTTTTTAATCCACGGCACCTGGCGAACTGCCAACTTGATAACCTTAGTGAGTTAGGTGGGGTGTGTGGGGCTGGTTTTTCCTTCAAGCAGGGTTTCTTAAGTCTGATGCTATTGACATTTTGGGCCAGATAGTTCTCTATTGTGGGGGCTATCCAGGTGCATGTATGATGTCTAGCACCATCCTTGGCCTCTACCCACTGAGTCATGACTTTGGAGAGATGTGACAATAGAAAATGTCTCCAGGCATTGCCAGATGGTTCTCTGGGGGTAGGGAAGGCAAAATTGCCCCTGCTTAAGAACCACTGCCCTGGCCGGGAGCAGTGGCTCAAGCCTGTAATCCCAGCACATTGGGAGGCCGAGGCAAGAGGATTGCCTGAGCCCGCAGGTTTGAGACCAGCCTCGGCAACATGGTGAGACTTCGTCTCTACAATACACGATTTCATTTCTTTTTATGGCTGAATAGTATTCCATTGTGTATATATACCAAATTTTCTTTTTCCATTTATCTGTCCACGGACCCTTAAGTTGTTTGCATGTCCTAGCTAATGTGAACAAAGCTGCAGTGAGCATGGGCATGCAGGTATCTCTATAAGATGCCGATTCATTTCTTCTGGAAATACATCCAGAAGTAAGATTGTGGAATCATATGGTAGTTATATTTTTAGTTTTTTGAGGAACCTCCATGCTGTTTTCCATAATGCCTATGCCAATTTGCATTTCTACCAACAGCGTGCAAGGATTCCCTTTCTTCCACATTTTCGCCAGCACTTGTTATCTCTCCTCTTTTTGATACTAGCCATCCTAACAGATATGAGGTGATATCCTGTGCATTTCCCTTATAATTAGCAATGTCGGACCCTTTTTCAGACACCTGTTGACCATTTGTGTGCACTAGATGACCTTCAGTCCTGGTCCTACCACATAATTTGTGAGAGAAGAGACATTAATGAATAGTTACATTGAGAGAGTAGGCATACACCTGACCATCCTGGGCAAAGCAGACCATGGGACCCTGGGCTTTTGGGGGCACATGGTGCCAGGCATTCCCTCCCTCACCGCCTTTCCTCCTTTGGCTTCTGCTTTTCATGGATTCCCATCCTGGCTTGAGTGCTGCATTTCCTCAGCTGTGAAGATCACGTCCCCAGGCTCTGTCTGTGGCTTCTGGCACTCCTCACTCAGCTTGCTCTCTGCAAGTGACCTTCCTTAGCGGTCATACTGTGTCAGCAGTCCAGCCTTTCTCATCCTGTCCCAGATCCCAAGCCTACTTCTCTTTGTCGTGTTTTCCCTGCTCTTGAGGTGCTTAAACCAGACTTGTGGGAGTCTCTGTCCCCCGCCCTCACCCCTACCCTCAGCTTGCTGACTGCTCTTGCAGAATCTGCCTCCTTGGTGCCACATCTGAGTCCACTTCTCTGGGGGATTTTGCTGGATTTGCTGCTCTGGATATGACTGTATGAGTCAGGGTTCTCCAAAGAGACAGAACCAAGAGGATATGTATGCACAGAGAGAGTCAGGCACCAGATAAGGACATTTTGGCCAAGGATGGACTGCATACGTGACAGTGGCCCCATAACATTATACTGAACTTGAAAAGTTCCTATGGTCTAATGATGTGGTAGCCATTGTAACATAGCGAAATGCATTACTCACATGTTTGTGGTGACACTGACAAAAACAAACCTACTGCTGCCAGTCTAATAAAAGTCTGGCTAACACATGCAATTATGTACAATATATAATACTTGGTATTAATAACAAATAACTATGTTACTGGTTTATGTATTATTTATGTAACATTGACTATACTATACTATTAGGGTTATTTAATTTATTTATTTATTATTTTTAGAGACAGGGCCTTACTAAGTTGCCTAGGCTGGTCTTGAATTCCTGAGCTCAAACAATCTTCCCACCTTGGCCTCCCAAAGTGCTGGAAATTACAGGCATGAGCCACTGCACTGGGCCCTTCACTGTTATTTTATTCTATTAACTAATTAATTAATTAATTAATTGAGTTGGAGTCTCACTCTGTCACCCAGACTGGAGTGCAGCGGCCGCTCCCGGCCACTGCAGCCTTGACCTGCTGGGCTCCAGCGATCCTTCCGTTTCAGCCTTCCAAGTAGCTGGAACTATAGGTGCGCGCTACCACGCCCAGCTAATTTTTTTTTTTTTTTTTATTTATTGTAGAGATGAGGTCTCACCAAGTTGCCCAGGCGGGTCTCGAACCCGCGGGCTCAGGCAATCCACTCACCTCAGCCTCCCAAAGGCGCGGGATGACAGGCAGAGCCACCGAGCCCGGCCACTGTTATTTTGGAACGTACTCCTTCTGGCTTGTACAAAAAGTTAACTGTAAAACAGCCTCAGGCAGGTCCCTTGGGGGGTATTCCAGAAGAAGACATTGTTATCACAGGAGATGACAGCTCCACGCATGTGTTACTGCCTCTGAAGACCTTCCAGTGGGACAAGATGCAGAAGTGGAAGACCGTGATATGGATGAAACTGTGTCAACCCAGGCTAGTATGTGTCTTATGTCTTAGTTTTTAACAAAAAGTTCAAAATGTACTACTAATAAGAATTCCAAGGAGACAGAATAGAGAAGATGAAGGGAGAAAAATAATAAGTACATAGACCAGGCTTGGTGGCTCAGCCTGCAATCCCAGCACTTTGGGAGGCTGAGATGAGTGGGTTGCCTAAGCCTGCAGGTTCGAGATCAGCCCAGGCGACTCGGCAAGACCTCATCTCTATAATAAATCAAAACTTAGCTGGGCTCGGTAGTGCGCGCCTGTAGTTCCGGCTCCTTGGAAGACTGAGGCGGAAGGATCACCAGAGCCCAGCAGGTCAAGGCTGCGGTGGCCGTGAGTGTGCCACTGCACTCTAGCCTGGGCAACAGAGTGAGGCTCTGACTCAAATACATACATACATACATACATAATATTTTTTAAGTCCCTAGAGATGAAGAACGCAAATCTTCACACTGAAATACCCACTGAGGCCAGGCATGGTGGCTCAAGCCTATAATCCCAGCACTTTGGGAGGCCGAGGCAAGAGGATTGCCGGAGTCCAGGAGTTCGAGACCATCCTTGGTGACTTGATAAGACCTTGTCTCTATGATAAATCAAAAAATTAGCTGGATGCGGTGGTGTGGCTGTGGTTCCAGCTACTTGGAAGGTTGAGGCAGGAGGATTGCCTGAGCCCAGTAGGTTGAGGTTGCGGTGGCTGTGAGTACATCGCTACACTACAGCCTGGGTGACAGGGTGAGATTCCGACTCTTAAAAAAAAAAAAAGAAAGACAGAAAGAAAGAAAGAAATACCCACTGCGTATCCAATCAATGAATTAAAAAAGAACCACTTTCTCAAGGAATTATAAAATAACCAAAAACAAAGAAAAATCTTACATATTTCTAGAGAGAAAACAAAAAGTTATATACAAAAGATTTGGAATCAGCATTGAATTTCTTATTAACAACACAGGAAAAAGAAGAAATGCATTCAAAATTTGAAATAAAAACTATTTCAACGTAGAATTTTCTACTCAAATTAATTAGTTTGATAAGTAATCAAATTAATAAGTGCTTTTCACCTTTGCAGATTTAAAAATTTACCTCCTATCTATGCTTTCATATATATATATATATATATATATATATATTTTTAGTTGAAATCTCTGTCACCCAGGCTGTTGTGCAGTGGCACACTCATGGCCACCGCAGTCTCAACCTACTGGGCTCAGGTGATCCTTCTGCTTCAACTTTCCAAGTAGCTGGAACCACAGGCATGTGCCAGCATGCCCGGCTAATTTTTTTATTTATTGTAGCAATGAGGTCTCGCCATGTTGCTTGGACTGGTCTCCAGTCCCTGAGCTCAGGCAATCCTCTCGCCTCTGCCTCCCAAAGTGCTAGGATTACAGGCTTGAGCTACCACACCCGACCTGTTTTCTTAGATTATTAAAGAATTCTTTGCTTTTGCAAAACAAGAGAGCAAACCAAGGAAAAAAGACATGACATCTAGGAAAACGAGACCCCCACCATGAGAGGTGGGGAGAGGGTACCCCAAACCACAGCCAGGTAGCAGGCCCAGGGTAGAGCGAGGGGAAAGAGGACTCTGAAAGAGAAGTCTCCAGGGAAAAAACAAATAGAACTGTGGATAGATGTATAACAGAGCTGTGGGAGCATTTGGAAAAATTAGCCATATGTACATAGAAAGCTAATCAAATGAAAAAAACCAGTAATTATTGACTTCAGGAAAAACAAAATGTACAAGGAGAGACACATAATCATTTTACATGACTTGACTCAGCACAGAACAATATTTCATAGTCAAACCAAGTCATAAATACAGACCATCTCACTAAAAATTAGATGAAGAGAAGTATATGTAATATATATAGAGGAAGATTTAAAAACATCTAAATCTTTATATTTCATAACAGGAAATTTTAGACATCTCAAATTAATACACCAAGAAATAACAGTCTATGAATATAATTTTAAAATATGGAGATAAAAATGAAAATCAACAACTAAAAAGAGTTGGAAATGGCTGCCGTGGAGATCTGGTAAAGGTTAGGACAGGGAACTGTTATTTGTCATTATAAACTCTTTGGTACTAGTATACGTAAAGGAAAAAAAATGTACTTACACAAAACCAATTTAAAAAAATAATATAACTGTTTAAAGGGATCTTTAGTACCCCTTTTCTTTACTCACTCTTCTATAATATTTATCTTAGGAAAACCCCCTCAGACGAATAGCATTTGTTTTGAGGAATGTTTTATGTTCGGGAATTCTTTCATCTTCACTTGTCTCTCCTGTGACCTTCAGGAAAATTATATTTAATACTTTTAAATTGAATAAGTACATAAAAATATGTGTATAAATACACATGCATATAGCTACTAAATATCGGTCTCTCCTTCCCTTCTCTGGGTTAATTGAGATAATCAGGGACTTGCTACACATTCTCCAAAAACATCCAAGGGGTTGCTCCATGAGCAACATGCTCTCTCCTGCCACTGACAGCAACCCTTTGGACCCCACTTCTCTACTGGTCACCACCTGAAGGCCACGGACTCAGTCCTTTCAGCAGAATACTCTTCCTGTCACACAGACACGGTGGACTCCATACATTTCTTTAGTTGGGACACCACCACCACACAAAATTATCTTGGTGTGTTACATTTTAACGGAGTGGTTAAGTACAAAAGAAATGTGGAATGGTCCACCTCACACCCATGAGGATGGTCATTATACAGCAACAACAACAAATACCCAGTATTGATGAGGACGTGAAGAAGCTGGAAGATCTGTGCATGGCTAGTGGGAATGCAAAATGGTGTAGCCACTATAGAAAACAGTTGGGTGGTTTATAAAACATTGAACATAGTTTTACCAAATGATCCAGCAGTTCAACTTCTGGGCATATACCCAAAATAATTGAAGTAGGGATCAAACAGATATTTTTCACACCCCTGTTCATAGCAGCATTATTCACAGAGGCCAAAAGATAAAAACAACCAAGATGTCCAGCAACAGATGACTAGAAACAAAAGGTGGTATATCCATTCACTGACCTCAGCGTTAAAAAGAAAGGAAATTCTGAGACCTGCTGCAACATGGGCGAACCTTGAAAACACACGGAGGAAGTAGCCAGGTGCCAAGAGCCAGTATTGTATGATTCTATTTATATGAGGTACATAAATAGGCAAGTTCAGAGACTGGAAGTAGAATAGAGGTTGCCAGGGACTGGGGAATGGGTACAGTGTTTC
Source organism: Carlito syrichta (assembly GCF_000164805.1). Taxonomy (NCBI): domain Eukaryota; kingdom Metazoa; phylum Chordata; class Mammalia; order Primates; family Tarsiidae; genus Carlito; species Carlito syrichta. The sequence goes on along the minus strand of NW_007257008.1, from coordinate 132,493 downwards.
TGTTTGGGAGGATGAAAATGTTCTGGAAACAGATACTGGTGGTGGTTGTACAACCATGTGAGTATATTTAATACCACTGAATTGTGCACATTAAATGGTTAAAATGGTCAACTTTATGTTTTGTATGTCGTGCTACAATTAGGAAAAAGAAATGTTGGATAAGGAGAAAAAGTTAAACTGCCCTCTGGTTCTCATTTTTTTCTATAATCCAGAGGAAAAATGCCGAGAAAGTTGAACTTTTCAGGGCTGGGGCTTCCCCTTATGTGTGTTTTCCTAACTTTTCTTAATTTCTTTCAAGAGTTTCCTTTTTGCCAAAGTATCCCTTTCTTTAAACCTTTTTTTTTTTTTGAGTCTAGGTCTCACTCTGTTGCACAAGCTGGAGTACAGTGGCACAATCATGGCTACCATAGCCTCGACCTCCTGGGCTCAGGCAATCCTCCTGCTTCGTTCCCCTATGTAGCTGGAACTACAGGTGCATGCCACCATGCCCGGTTAATTTTTTAAAAGAGTTTTTGTAGAGATGCGGTCTCTATGTTGCCCAGGCTGCTCTCAAACTCCTGGGCTCAGGCAACCCTTTTTACTGGGACCTCCCAAAGTGTTAGGATTACAGCTGTGAGCCATCGTGCCCAGCCTCTTTAAACTTTCATAGTGCAAATTGCCATCCACTTTTGGGAAAACTCATTGCCTATCCACACATGCTGATGTTGCCCTAGAATCGATTTCCTGCCCTGTGTCCGTCATCTGGGCTGCATAACAATCGCACAAATCTCAGTAGCATGCAGCAAGAAGTGTTTATTTTTCTCTCAGCATTCACAGGTGAGCTAAGGTGTGATTGATCCAAGCTGAGCTCCGCTGGCTTGGCTCCAGTCCCTGGGTTAAGCTCAGGTTTGCTGCACATAATATTCAAAGACAAACAGACTTCCTCGGATGTCAGGAACACAAGAGAGCAAGTCCAAGTATGCAGGCATACTTCAAATCTACCAAATCTACCAACGTCCCATTGGACACAGTCAAATGGACAAGCCCTGGCAAAGATGTACCCTGCCCAGAATGACAGGAGTCATATGTATAAACTCCTATAAGGAATTGGGACCAGTAATTCTAACTACAGTATAATCCTTTCCTTGCACCTGGCAGTATAACAAAGTAAGCCTGAGTTTGTCTATACTGACATCAAGAAGATGTAATGAATGTAGAACATGATGACTAAAGTTAATAACAATGAAGCCGGGCTTGGTGGCTCAGCCTGTAATCCTAGCGCTTTGGGAGGCCATGGCGAGTGGACTCCCTGAGCCTGGGGGTTCCAGATCAGCCCGGGAAACTTGGCAAGACCTCATCTCTACAATAATTTAAAAAATAGCTGGGTGTGGTAGCGCATGCCTGTAGTTCCGGCTACTTGGAAGGCTGTGGCGGAAGGGTCACCAGAGTCCAGCAGGTCAACACTGGGGTGGCCGTGAGCGTGCCATTGCACTCCAGCCTGGGCGACGGAGTGAGACTCCAACTCAAAAATAAAGAAAGAAAGAAAGTTAATAACAATGTGTTGTAGTCTTGAAATTAGCTAAGAGAGGTTTTAAGTGTTATCACTACAAGAAATTGAAAAGTATGTGAGGTAACACCCATGTTAATTAGTTCATTCTTGTCATTTCACAATGTATACATATTTCAAAACAACATGCTCTACTATATATGTATATACGTATATATTTCAATTTGTAGTTATCAAATAAATGAATAAGTAAGAGAATGTGATGGAATGCAGAGGCTCAGAAGCAGAGCCTAGAATGAGCTTTGTCCTCTGAATTCAGCAGCACGGTCAACTCTAAGAGGTCTCTTGCCCCCATGGTCGAATATGGCTCACCACCATATCCACACATGGCAGCGGGATGCATGTTCCTATCCTTTTAAGGGCATGAGACAGAATTTGCATATGTGTTTTTTATTCCAATCTATTGCTAAGAACCTAGTCTCAAGGGCACACCTTAGTGACAGGGAAATTAGAAACTGTAGTCTCTAGATGGATAACCACTTGTCCAGTTAAATTTTGATTGTAGGCAGAGTGTGGTGGCTCAGGCCTGTAAGTTCAGCACTTTGGGAGGCTGAGGTGAAAGGATTGCTTGAACCCAGGAATTTGAGACCAGCCTAGGGAACATAGTGAGAGCTCATCTCTACCAAAAGAAAAAAAAATTGACTGGGCGTGGCGGCGTGTGGCTGTTGTCCAGCTATTCCAGAGGCTGAGGTAGAAGAATTGCATGCGTCCAGAAAGTTGAGGTTGCAGTGACATTACACTCTGGCCTGGGCGACAGAGGGAGACCACGACTTAAAAAAAAACTGATTACAATAGAGAAGAAGAATTATTGGGGAGACAAAGATCAGCCTCTGCCAGAAGAGGTTGCCACTGGAGGTAGAAATGGGAGCAAGGAGACCGAATGGGGACTTGCATTTCACATACTTACTATGCCCATAGCGAGTTTGACTTTCAGGTCACAAACCCTGATTGGATGAAATTTTTAAAAAAATGAATAAATTAACTGTCTCTGAGCTCCCAGCCCACTTAACTAGTGACATCCACAGGACTCTTTAATCTCCTGGCAGTGGTGGGATTCTCTGGGGAAGGAGGGCACCCTCGTAAAGGATACCTGCATAATGAACATTTGTACACTAAAACCTGAATTGTATCCCACATCTTTAAAATTAAAATTAAAAAAAAAAAAATCTCCTATTCCCCCCAACAAACAGCAACTCTGTTGACATGCTCACTTAGTGATAGCTGGGGAATGTACGCAATGGTTGTGTCTGCCTTCCTCTAAATATTCACATATTATCTTTAAAGTTTATTATGAATTGTATAATACTTTAATGTATTTCCTTCCAGATGTTTATCTAAAAGAAATTAGTACCTTTAAGATTATTGCAATCATGCTGTTCATATAATTTTGTGTCTTACATATCTCGTTTAACATCATGGTATTGTTGTTTTGTTTTGTTTTGAGTTGGAGTCTCACTCTGTTGCCCAGGCTGGAGTGCAGTGGCACACTCACGGCCATCCCAGAATCTACCTGCTGGGTTCCAGCGATTTTTTGCCTCAGCCTTCCAAGTAGCTGGAACTACAGACGCATGACACTACGCCTGACTAGTTTTTGTGGTTTATTGTAGAGACAAGGTCTCATCAAGTTGCCCGGGATGGTCTCGAGCCCCCGGGCTCAGGCAATCCTCTCACCTCGACCTTCCAAAGTGCTGGGATTACAGGCTGAGCCACCGCGCCCAACCCTTATTGTGGTTTTTAAAAAAATTTAATTGATACATAATAATTGCACATATTTATGAGTACATAGTGATGTTGTAATACATATAATGTATAGTGATCAGATCAAGATAATTAGCATATTGATCATTTCAAACATTTATCATTTCTTTGTATTGGGAACATTCAGTAGCCTTCTTCCAGGTATTTGAAACTTTATAACATATTGTTACCTATTAATATAATCACTGTACAGTGCTATAGAACACTATTATTCGTCCTAACTAGCTATAATTTTGTATCCTTTAACAAATCTCTCTCTATTCTCCCATTTCCCCTACCCTTTCTGGACTCTAGTTTCTTCTGTTCTACTTTTTACTTCTATGAGATCAACTTCCTTTTAGCTTCCACATATACGTGAAAACACATATAACTCTCTGTTCCTGGCGTATTTCACTTAACATAATGTCCTCCAGTTCCAACTAGGGTTGCTGCAAATGACAGGACTTCTTTCTTTTTTTTTTTTTCTGGTTGAGTAGTATTTCATTGTTTATATATACTACATTTTCTTTATGCATTCATCTGTTGGACTCCTAGTTTAAATTCATATCTTGGCTATTATGAATAGTGTTGAATTAACATGGGAGTGCAGGTGTCTCTGATATACCAATTTCCTTTTCTTTAGATAAATGCCCAGTAGAGGGATTGCTGGATCACGTGGTAGCTATATTTGTAGTTTTCTGAGGAACTTCCATACTGTTCTTTAGAGTGGCTGTACTAGTTTTCAGTCTCACCAACAGTGTATGAGTTCCCTGTTCTCTGTTTCCTTACCAGCATTGGTTATTTTTTTGTTTTTTTCATAATAACCATTCAGATGATACCTCACTGTGGTTTTAATTTATATTTCCCTGATGATTAGTTGTGTTGAGCATTTTTTCATATACATGATGGCCATTTGTATACCTTCTTTTGAGAAATGTCTATTCATATCTTTTGCCCATTTTTAAAACACATTTTTTTGTTGTTATCAAGTTGTTTGAGCTCCTTATCTATTGTGGTTATTAATCCCTTGTCAGATGGATAGTTTGCAAATATTTTCTCCCATTCTGTGGATTGTCTCTTCACTTTGTTGATTGCTTCCTTTGCTGTGTAGAAGCTTTTTAGTTTGATGTAATCCCATTTGTCTATTTTTGCTGTGGTTGCCTATGCTTTTAGAGGTGTTACCATAATCTCAGTTCAAGTGAAGTATAAAATTTTACCTCTATTCATGTCCCTTTAGCATCCTCCATTTGTAACATACTTGTCTAAACATTTCTTCAACATACATTTAGAATCACATCAGACAGTGTTATAATTTTTGCTTAAATCATTAACATAATTTAGAAAACCGGAGAGAAAGAAAACCAATCGCATTTACCCACATTTTTGCTTACTGTTTTCTTTCTTTTGTCCTCATGCTCCAAGTGCTCTTCTTTTACCTTTAATTTTTTTTTTTTTTTTTTTTTAGGATAGGCTGACTGGCAACCAATTCATTTAGTCCTTATCTGAGACTATCTTGATTTCCACTTCATTCCTGGAGGAGATTTTTACTGGGTATATAATTCATGACTGATAATTCTGTTTTTCAGCACTTTAAAAATATTGTGCCACCTTCTTCTGGCTTCAATGGTTTCTGATGGAAAATCAGTTGTTATTCTGACGGTTTTCTACCTATAGGTAAGGTGTGGTTTTCTCTGTCTGCCTTCAGATTTTTTCTCTGTCTTTAGTTTTAAAAATTTTATTATGATGTGCCTGATGTGAATGCATCCTCTAAAAAAAAAAAAAAACAACAACTATCCTTTTTTTTTTTTTTTAGATCTCTCCTTTCTGGGGTTCATCTTATTCAATCTATAAGTGTATGTTTCTCACCAGATTTGAGACGTTTTTGGCCATTATTTCTTGGAGTCCTTTTTCAACCTTAACCTCTTTCTCTTCTTCTGAAACTCTTAAAAAGTGAGTGTTAGATGTTTTGTTATAATCCTCCTCAGATTCCTATGGTCTGTTCATTTTAATTTTCAGTTTATTTTATCTTTATTGTTCAGACTGAGTATTAGAACAATAGTATCTATTGTTCTAATTTCTAGTTCACTGATCTTTTCTCTATCCTCTCCGCCCTACCACCACCCGTTCTGCTGTTGAGCCCAACCACTGAGCGTTTTTATTTTGGTTGTTGTTTTTTTATCTCTAAAATTTTCATTTGCTTCTTCTTTATATCTTCTGTTTCTTTGCTGAGCTCTTCTTTCTTTCCTTTCTCCTGAGGTTTATATTTCTACATTTGTTTCAAGCATAATTGCTCATTGAAGCATTTTTATGATGACTGTTTAAAAAATCTTTTTTCATTCAGTTTGAAATCTTCTTGGCTGTTGATGAGTGATCTTTGATTGAAAGCTAGCTGGATCTTATTTAAACCTTCTCTCTCAGTTAGCTTTTTCTGACAGAGGAAGGGGGTGAATGAACGCTGCCTGCTTACTACCAGGTGGAAGCAGAAGTTCAACTTTCCCCTTGGCCTCATTTGATACCTACAAGGAGGGAGTTGATGATGGGGGTGAAGGGAAGTATCAGCTCCCCACATAATCGCCATTAAGACTGCAGTGGGGATGGCCTCATTACCACTAGGTAGTAGTGAAAGTCCTGATTCTCTACCAGACTTCTTTTGACACTCTCCCGGTGGGGAGACGGAGGGGGATATCTTGTTACTTGTGAGTTAGGGTTGAAGTCTAATTTTCACTGATACCATGGACTGGGGAGAACTTCATCACCACAAAGCAGGGATGAAGGTTTCAGCTCCATACTTCTCTGACATCACCTTGGCCAGAGGTTGCTGCCTCCATGAAACACACACATTACCTCCCAACATCACCAAGATTAAGGACCGTGTTACAGCTTGGCAAAATGGTAGTCCCAGTTCTCCACTTGGCCTTTTCAAGGAGTTGTGGATTGGGCTACATTTTTCCCTGCCGTTTTTAGTAAGAGTAGGTTATTTTCTAAACGTTTTCTGCTTTGCTGGGTGCCCCTTTCTGGGTCCCTGGCTAGAAAGCAGATGTTTTATTTATTTATGAATAACAGGGTCTCACTCTGTTGCCCAGAGTGGAGTGCAGTGGCATGATCACAGCTCACTGCAGCCTCAAACTCCTGGGCTTCAGGGATCCTCTTGCCTCAACCTCTCTAGTAGCTGGGACTGTAGGAGCATGCCACCACACTCATCTCATTGAGGCTTTTTTGTTTGCACCTGGTGGTGTTTCCTACTGCTGACTTATTCAGCTCCAATACTGTGATATTATGCAGAGGAACTCATTACCATGTCATGCTTCAGATCCTGAGGACCCTAGCTCATCTGCATTTTTCTTCCACCTTTCAGCGTCTTCTTATGCTTGTCTTGTGTAAAATGTACCATTTCTAGTTTTATTTCTACTTAGTGGAAGTAGTAGGGAAAAGTACATCTAACCTATTTTCCTGGATCCAGATGTGTGTCTTTTTTTCCCCCTATCAGATATAAAGCTGCAACAGAATCAGTCTATATAAAGTTTTCCCCACATAAAGGATGGATTCCCATAAGTAGTTAGGAGGCGTAAGGGTATGAACATTTTTGTGACACTTAATATATGATTTCTTAAATTACTTGAAAGAGTGTACTTGCTCTCACTACCTCCAGCACTTATTTACCTGTGAAGAGTAAAGTTAGTCTCTGAGTGGCTCTAACCGGAATGTTTGCCTACCAGTGAACTAACAGGCGGTGCCTGCCAACCTGCAGGTGGATTTTTTCCTCTCAAGCTCTCCTATTTCCTCCTCTGAAAAGCCAGAGAGTATCAGAGACTGTGGGCTTCAGTGAGGACCCCACAAGGGAGAGGACAGGGGCATGAGTGTGTGGGCTGTGTGCCAGTGCCAAGTCTCTTGACAATTGCTACATTCATAGGGAAACTACATGCTTCAATACCAGAGACTAAATGACAAACCATGTGATTAAATCATTCGCTGTATTATGTCTGGAGTAAAATGGAAACTTAGGGTGGGGAAGGAATGAGTATTACATGATACTGGAGCTGGAAGGGCCCAGGTGTTTCTGAAGTGCTTGCTATGGCTGTTCACAGGCTCTGGGCCAGGGGAGCTGATGTGTGTTTTGTGGGGGACCAATAGATATCAGGTAGTGGAGGGAGAGGAACAAATTGCTGACAGCTTGTAGAGCCTTTCTGATTGCACTAACGAAGGGTAGTAAGAGGCGGCAGATCCAAAATAGGAGATAATTGAAAGATTACTTATGTTTGTCTTTGGAGTCATTCGGATATAGTGCTACCTTAGCTGTCCTTCCCTGGCCCAGAGCTTTTTTGGACTGTAGCTTTGTCCCTAAGGACTTCTCCCCTGACTCCATTATGTTGGAGTTTCCCTCTTCCAAGCATTGGTGGAAGGTTGATAAGAAGGTATAAGACCTGACTTGTAATTGATTAAGTTAATTTATGCCAGAAGGCTCTGCAATATTAAAAAGCATCCTACCTATATTTTGTAAGGAAAGTAGGAGTGCAATTCATTCCTCTGTTCAGTTGCTCATTCATTGAACTTAACAAGTCTCAGGCACCAATGAAACAATGAAGCCATGCTGTAAAGTCTACTCTGGAAGGAGCTAGGAAACCAGGAGCGTGTGCCAGTCCCTCCTCCACCCTCCTGTCCTAGTCTTCCCTGTAGTTGCTGTTCTAGATTGGACCTATGCTCTTTTCTGTGGGACCAGGAGATACTGAAGTGTAGGCTAAAAATAAAGTGTCTGAATCAAAACGAAACTTTCAAAACCAGAGATATCCACACAGCTGGAGTGGAACAAACTAATTCCTCAGACTAACAGTAAGGTGCCAAGAAAGCAAACAGTTGGTTGGGCTCAGGAGCCTTGATGCATTTAAGTCCAAGATTTGCAGCTGACAAGTCACAGATCATTTGAGCATTGCAGCTGTCCCAGCTGTATCCTGAATTCCCTCCCAGGGGTGGCTGCCTCCAACTCTTCTGCAGACGAGAAGCTCCTTGCGGGCAGGGCCTTCTGCGTGGAAAGTCCTTGTGTGGCAGCAGCTGACAATTGCTATATTCTTAGGGAAACGAAGTGTTTCCATGCCAGAGACTAAATGACAAACCATGTGATTAAATCATTTGCTGTATTGTGTCTGGGATAAAAGGGAAACGGGGTGAGGAAGGAATGAGCATTACACGATCCTGGAGCTGGCTAGGCCCAGGTAGCACCGAGTAAGTGGCAGTGATGAGCATTCCGGGTTTTGGACCTGTAGGTCGGAGCCCCGCCCCCACTGTGTGATGTGCTTCGAGTGCTGCAGGAAGAGCAAGACCAGTGCCTGCCGGAACTCTCCAGAGAGCAGATCGGAGACCTGCCCATGGAGCAGCCAGCAGCAGGTACGAGGCCCCCCACAGCACCATGTCCGTTCTAGGGTGTGGAGCAGCATGTCCAGTCCCCCTGGGCGGGGGAAGCTTATCCTTGACCAAGATGGGATGTGGAAGATGGGTCCAGTATTATTTACTCAGCCAAGCAGCTGTGGAATCTGGAGTAAGCCTGGAAAGCAGGCTACATGGGCCCCAAAGCCAGATCACTCCTCCCTTCTATAGGCATGTGGCTACAGCCAGCGTTTTCTTACCATCAGCTTCTGCATGTTGACTCGGTCGAGATAGGCGTTTGGTGGGAATTACTTTGCAAAGTGGTTTCCCTCTCATTCATTCTCTCACCTCCCTGGCAGCTCCATGAGTGAAGTAGGAGAGAAAGGTACTTCAGAGTCAGAAAAAGTTGGGTTCTTGTGCTGGCTGGCACGCTGGCTGTGTGACCACAGGTAAATTGTTTAACCCTCTGAGCTTCAGTTTTCTGATTGATAGAGTGGAGGTGATACTGCCTGCTTCAGGATTATGGTGATAAATGAGATGAAGCATGTTAAATACAGGTGCTTTGTAATTATTGTTAAATTAAATGTTAATTATAATTAATTAATCAAAAATTTAAATATTACTAATTTCATACCTAAAAGTTCATTTTATTTCTATCCTCAGCCTGTAATCCCGCACGTTGGGAGGCTGAGGTTAGTGGATTGCCTGAGCCCGCGGGTTTGAGACTCGCCTGGGCAACTTGGCGAGACCTCATCTCTACAATAAATCAAAAAATTAGCCGGATGTGGTAGCGCGCACCTGTCATTCCAGCTACTTGGAAGGCGGAGGCGGAAGGATCGCCAGAGCCCAGCAGGTCGAGGCTGCGGTGGCCGGGAGTGGCCACTGCACTCCAGTCTGGGTGACAGAGTGAGACTCTAACTCAAAAAATAAAAAATAAAAATAAAAAATAAAGATAAGGAGGGGTGTAGCATTAAGAAAAGAATTCGTTGCGGGTGTTCAAATAAGCACCTGTATGTAAATGTTCATAATAGCTATGTTAACGATAACCAAGAAGTGGAAACAGCCTAAAAGCTCCATCAGTTGATGAATGAATAACCAAATGTGGTCAATCCAGATTATTCGTTCTATGGTTTGCATATGACTTGTTTGGCCTTCCCACATCTCATGTTTAAATTTGATCCCCAGTTTCGGCGGTGGAGCTTGGCAGAGGAGTTTGGGTCATGAGCAGATCCCTTATGAATGGCTTGGTGACATTCTCAAGGACTGAGTTACTTTTCAATCTTTTTTTTTTGAGTGGGAGGAGTTGGAGTCTCACCCTGCCACCCATGCTGGAGTTCAGTGGCACGATTATGGCCTCCACAATCTCGACCTTCTGAGTTCAGGCGATCCTTCCCCCTCAGCCTTCCAAGTAGCTGGAACTACAGGTGTGCACCACCATGCCTGGCTAATACCCTGTACAGACAAGGTAGCTCCACATTGCCCAGGTTGATCTTGAGCCCCCAGGCTCAGGCAATCCTCTTGCCTCTGCCTCCCAAAGTACTGGGATGATAGGAGTGAGCCACCACACCTGGCCACTTCTCACTCTTATTTCCCCTGAGAGCTAATTGTCAAAAAGTGCCCAGCACCTCCTCCCTACTCTTGCTTCCTCTCTCACCACGTGATCTCTGCATACACCTTTGCTTTCTGCCACAAGTGGAAGCAACCTGAGGTCCTCACCTAAAGAGGCTGGTACCATACTTCTTGCATAACCTGCAGAACTGTAGACAAATAAACCTCTTTTCTTCATTAGTTACCCAGCCTCAGGTATTCCTTTATAGAAACACAAATGAACTAAGACATTCAGCCTTACAAAGGATTGAAGTCCTGATACATGCTACAACATGGACGAACCTTGAAAACATTATGCTAAGTGAAGCAAGCCAGATACAAAAGGTCACATGTTGTATGACTCCATTTATATGGAATGTCCAGATCAGGCAAATCTATAGAGACAAATTACATTCATGGTTGTCAGAGGCTGAGGAGAGGGACAATGGCACGCGACTGCTTGATGGGTACAGGATTTCCTACTGGGGGTGGTGGTTAAAATGTATTAGAAATATATAGACGGACAGCAAAGAAAAACAAGCTCACTGTCTGAGACAACAGAGAGCTTCTCCCAGTAAATAAGGATCAACTAGCCGGGCTTGGTGGCTCAATCTGTCATCCCACGCTTTGGGAGGCCGAGGTGAATGAATTGCCTGAGCCCGTGGGTTCGAGACCCGCCTGGGCAACTTGGTGAGACCTCATCTCTACAATAAATAAAACAATTAGCCGGGTGTGGTAGTGTGTGACTGTAGTTCCAGCTACTTGGAAGGCTGAGGTGGAAGGATTGCCGGCAGGTCGAGGCTGTGGTGGCTGGGAGCATGCCACTGCACTCCAGTCTGGGAGACAGAATGAGACTTCAACTCAAAAAAAAAAAAAAAGATCAACTAAATACCCATCCACGTTGGCAGTAGCTACCTCTTGTCTATAATTGGCCTGGAAGTTGAATGGTCATTGGCCACAGCCAGCCATTGGGTGCCCCTGCTGGCCTGGAGGTTGAACTATGCAACACAACAGGTTATCCGCTGACATCGGCACACATCACCAAGGAACAAGATAAATTTCCCAAGATCCTGCTACCCCAACCCCACAGGAAGCAGTGAGCCAGCCCACACCCTCAGTACACTGCTACTACAACTAACACTCAGGAAACTACGAAAACATATATAGGCTATCTATATTGAAGGAACTTATGCAAACTAGCTCCCATAGTTCATTCAGATGAGAAAGAGCCAGACAACAACTCAAGGTGTGAAAAAAACAGAGTGTTACCCCTTCAGAGGGGCATATTAATTATTCCACAATGGACACCAACCAAAATGAAACCCCTGAAGTGTCAGGCAACAAATTCAAAATATTGATAATAAAGAAGCTCAACAAGATCCAAGATGAAGCTGGTAACAAACACAAATAAATTAGTAGAACAATAATTCAGGATGTGAAAGAAGAGACTGACAACATTAAAAAATGGAACTAAAAACTCATTGGCGGAAATCCAAAACACAGTTTAAAACTTTAACAGTAGGGTAGATCAAGTGGAAGAAAGAATCTGAGAGCTGGAAGACAGAGCCTTCAAATTAATCCAGACAGATAGAAATAAGCATAAAGAATTAAGAAGAATGAGCAAAGCCTTAGAGAAATATGGGATCACATGAAGCCACCCAACCTACAAATCATAGGCATCCCAGAGGGAAAAGTTACAGTAAAAAGTATGGAAAACATATTTGAGGAAATATTCAAGGACGCCTCCCTGGTCTTGAGAGAGATCTAGACATCCAGATGCAAAGCTCAAACTCCTTCAAGATACATTGCGAGAAGAACAGCTGTGAGATTCTCCAAGGTCAACATGAAAGAAAATACCCTAAGAGAAGCAAGAGAGAAATGTTGAATCACTTATAAAGGAAAGGACATTAAACTAATAACACACTTCTCAGCAAAAACATTACAGGTCAGAAAAGAATGGGAGTCTATTTTTCAATTTCCTTAAATAAAAAAAGAGAGAAGACTCAATAAATATAAACAGAAATGACAGAGTTGACATTACAATGGTATCTGAAATACAGATATATAAAAGATCATCAGAGACAACTATGAACACCTCTACGGCCTCAAATTGGAAAACCTATAGGAAACTGATAAATTCCTGGAAACATACTCCCAAGACTGAATCAGGAAGAAATAGATACCCTGAATAGACCAGTAATGAGCAATGAAATCGAATCAGTAATAATGAAAAAAAAAAAAAGAAATCTTCCAACAACAACAAAAAAAGCCCAGGACCGGAAAGATTCACAGCAAATTTTATGAGATATACAAAGAAGAGCTGGTACCAATCTTACTAAAATTATTCCCAAAAATTGAGGAGGAGGACTCTCCCCAACTCATTCTAAGAAACCAGTATCACACTGATACCAAAATCAGGCAAGGACATAACAAGAAAGAAAACTACGGGCCAATATCCCTGATGAATATAGATGCAAAAATCTGTAACAAAATGGTAGCAAACAGAATAAATAGCATATCAAAAAATAATCCATCACAACCAAGTGGTTTTTATTCCAGGGATACAAGGATAGTTCGATATCCACAAATCAATAAACATGCTTCACCATATAAAAAGAAGCAAAACCAAAGACCCTATGATCATCACAACAGATACTGAAAAGGCATTCAATAAAATCCAATGTCCCTTCATGATGAAAACCACCAACAAACTAGATATCAAAGGAACATGCCTCAAAATAATGAGCTACATATGACAAACCCACAGTCAACATCATACATCTCCCCTCAGAACTGGAATAAGACACGGATATCTACTCTCATCACTCTTATTCCATCTGGCAAGAGAAAGAAATAAAAGTTATTCAAATGGGCAAGGAAGAAGTCAAACTATTCCCGTTTGTTGATGACACGATACCTAGAAAACCGTAAAGACCCTTCCAAGAGGCTTCTAGACATGGTGAATGACTTTAGTAAAGTCTCAGGATACCAAGTCAGTAGCCTTGCAATACACAATAATGCTCCAGCCAAGAACTAAATCAAGAGCTCAATCCCATTTACCATGGCCACATAAAAAATAAAATACCTAGGAATATATCTAACCAGGGAGGTGAAAGACTTCTACAAGAAGAACTACAAAACACTGATGAAAAAAAATCACAGATGCACAAATGAATGAAAGAGCATCTCATGTTCATGGATCAGAAGAATCAGTATTGTTAAAATGAGCATACTGCCCAAAGCAATCTACAGATTCAGCCCAATCCCTATCAAAATACCAACATCATTTCTCATAGAACTAGAAAAAACAATCTTAAAATTTATATGGAATTTAAAATGACCCCGCATAGCCTAAGTAAAAAGGACAAATGCAGAGGCATCACACTGCCTGACTTCAAATTATACTACAAGGCTATGGTATCTAAAACAGTATGGCACTAGTAAAAGAATAGATAGATAGATCGATGGGACAGAATACAGAACCCCAAAGTGAAGCCCACATAGCTACAACCAACTGATCTCTGAGAAAGGTGTCAAAAGTAAGCAGTGTGGAAAGAACACCCTGTTCAAGAAATGGTGTTGGGAAAACTGGCTAGCCATGTGCAGAAGAATGAAACTAGACCCCTACCTCACACCATATAAGAAAATATACTCAAGATGGATCAAAGACTTAAATGTATACAAATCCTGAAAGAAAACCTAGGAAACACTCTTCTGGAAATCAACCTGGGCAAAGAATTTATGATGAAGATCCCAAAAGCAACTGCAGCAAAAACAAGTATAGGCAAATGGGAGTTAATGAACTAAAATGCTTTTGCAACAAAGTGAACAGAAAACCTACGGAATGGGAGAAAATATTTACAAATTGCAACTCAGACAAAGGGATAATATCCAGAATCTACAAGGAACTCAAACAACTCAACATGAAAAAAAAAAACCATAAAAAATGAGCAAACGGCATGAATACAGTTCTCAAAAGAAGACACATGAGCTGCTTACAAACATGGAAAAATGTGCAATATCATGAACCATTAGACAAGTTAAAACCACAGTAAGATGTCACCTTGCACTAGTCAGAATGGCCATTATTAAAATGTCAAAGAACAACAGATGTTGTCACAGTTGCCGACGAAAGGAAACACTTTTACATTGTTGGTAGGATTGTAAACTGGTTCAACCTCTATGGAAAACAGTCTGGAGATTTATCAAAGAACTAAAAATTGAACTATCATTCGACCCAGCAATTCCACTACTAGGGATCTACCCAAAGGAAAAGAAATCATCAGCCGGGCTTAGTGGCTCAGCCTGTAATCCCAGCACTTTGGGAGGCCGAGACCAGTGGATTACCTGAGTCCGTGGGTTCAAGACCAGCCCAGGCAACTTGGCAAGACCTCATCTCTACAATAAATAAACAAAAATTAGCCGGGCGTGGTAGGGCACACCTGTAGTTCTAGCTACTTGGAAGACTGAGGCAGAAGGATTGCTGGAGCCCAGCAGGTTGACGCTGGGGTGGCCATGAGTGTGCCACTGCACTCCAGCCTGGGTAACAGAGTGAGACTCCAATTCAAAAACAGAAAAGAAATCACCATATAACACACGTACCTGTACTCATATATTCATTGCAGTGTTATCCACAATAGCAAAATCATGGAATCAACCTAAGTGCCCACCAACAAGTTGACTGGATAAAGAAAATGTGATATACTTACACCATGAAATACTATGCAGCCATAAAAGGAACAAAATCTTGTTTTTGTGCAGCAATATGGATAGCTGGAGATCGTCATTCTAAGTGAACTGACTCAGAAACAGAAAGCCAAACACTGCATGTTCTCACTTAGATGCAGGAGCTAAATGCACAAAGATGGAAATAATAGACCCCGGGGACACCAATAAGTGGGGAGGCAAGGAGCAGGGTTAGGATTCAGAAATTACCTATTGAGCATAATTTTCACTAGCTGGGGAATGGGCCACCTGAGACCCAACCTCCATCACTACACAGATATGTCCACGCACTTGCACTTGTACGCCCTGAATCTAAAATTTAAAAAAAAGAGAAAGAAGAAAAGAAATAGAGATGATGCTTCACAATATTATATTGTGAATGTGCTAAATGCCACTTAATTACACTTTAACTGGTTAATTTTATGTTATATGATTTTACTTCAATTTCGAACAAAAAAGAGAGCAAAGAGAAAAAGAAAGAAGGAAAGAAAAAGAAGAAAGGAAGAAAGAAAAAAGAATAGCACCCAGGCTTTCAAATTGGACAGAGTAATCTTGCACAGTTACTTCGTGTCTCTGGGTCTCAGTCTCCACATCTATATTATGGGGTTGGTGTGAAATTAAAAGCATTCATTAAAAAAAAAAATGCTTATTTAGCACTTACTGGAACCGGGTGAGGATGATGAGAACAAAAGATGCAATGGTGAGAAAGAAGGGGCATAGACTCTTTTTATCACTTTTGTAGTGTGTGGCAGGAGCTTGAGGCACTGACCTCACCAAATAGAAATTTGTCTGCTGCTTATTACAAAAAGCTCAGAGCTGGTGAGAAGTTCCAAAATGTCATATATTCCAGATTCCTCTTTCTTTTGGCTGAATGTGTGGCATCTGTCCTCATGGTCATACAATGGCTGCTGCACCACCAGCAGGGAGAGGAGAGTACCTGTGTTTCTGGCAGAAAAAAGAAGAAAGACACAAGAAGGAAGGGCGAGATATAGGGAAGCCAAACTTTAACAACACCTTCCAGTGACTTCTGCTTCTGCTTCATCGGCCAGAACTGGACCGCCCGGCCACCCCTGGCTGCAATGGATGCTGGAGATTGAGTTTTTAGCTGTACATGTAGCCGCCGTGAGCAAAATCAGGCTCTGCTAGTGAGGGAGAATGCCAATAGGTTGCCTGTGTCATACGACTGTCTGGCGAGGGCTTGACCTGCGGTGGAGAGGCAAGATCTTTGTCCTTCCCGACCCTTCCATAAGGAGGACTGAGCCAGCTCTGCTGCCCTGCTGAGATGACCCTGTCGGCTGGGACCTCCTGTTCACCTCTGGGCACCCGGGCATTCCTGCTGGGCTCCACAGTGCCAGGAAGAGGGTCTGCCATGAGGCCACCCACAGCCTGGATCTGGTGAGATGAGCACAGAGGCTGAGCACCAGGCCTGGAGCACTTGGAGTTGGGGGGACTCAGTGCGGCTGGTTCCTCTCTGGGAATCTCAGGCTACAGGCCTCTCTCCTTTGCTTCTCTACTTGCTCGTTTGAGAATGAGGATAATGAACTTATTGACTTTACAATGCTGTAGTGGGGAATAAGTGAATTAGTACCTAAAGAAAGCAGGGCGTCTTGTCACAGCAGGGAGCTCCTCTCACGGCCTCTCTGCCCCAGCTCCTTGGTGGAGCTGGACCAGCCTCTGCCATGGATGGCTGGGGTCCACTTAGGCCCTCTGCTCACCTGCACTCTCAGTCCTGCTCATGGGCAGCGCCTCTTCCAAGAACCACTTGCCTAGTCACCCTGTCAATGGGAAGCTGTAAACATGCCAATGCCTTGATTCCAGATTGACTGATCTTAGCAGGACCGGTCACCTTCCCTAAGGCTTCCCACGTGGTCCTAGGTCCTAAGGGTGCATCCGAGACTGAGAGAGCTCACCGGGGACTCCCGCCTGGCTTCTGCCTCACACTCACTGGGGAGACCTGGGCAGGGCCTGCTTCACTCTCCTCATGAGAAAAAGGCTGTGCTGGCTTTGCGACAGCTGAGACTGTTTGGCCAGGCCCTGGCGCCAGAGTCGAGGAGGGCCGGCTTGCCGGTGGGTAAAAGGGTGGCCAGGCCAGCCCCCGTGCCACTGCAAACAGTCACAGCCACTTGGATCTGTTTTGCACATTGGCCTCTTGCAGCGTGCACTTGGAAAGGGGGTCTGTGAGTTTGAAAATAGTTTAAAAGCCTCCGAGGATGCCGGGGGGAAGGGTCTTCAGGCCTGCCCTGCTGAGGGGATGAGGAGACAGGGCCAGGGCATCTATCGGGGAATGTGCAACGGAGGTAGTGGTTGAGGAGGAAACCCCTTACAAGCCCGAGAAAAAAGGAAACATGGCAATGGGTGAAGCAGGGCCCAGGGGGCCTCCATCTGCACAAGGCTCTGTCCCGGGTGCCTGAGCGGAGGGCAGGGGCTGGTGGGGACCCAGCCCAGCTCTCTGCTGGGGGCCCAGGGTTAATGGTTAAGCTTCCCGGTCTTCCCTGGGGTGAAGGTTAATGTTTGAACGCCCGACGAGTCACAGGAAATGCCACTCACGGAGCTGTCACTGAGCCTGGCACACTTATCACAGATAAAAAATTAACTCTTCAGCTATTCCGGGTTAGGTGGCCAAGGTCTTCCTGGCATTTTGTGGAACTGTTTCAGGGTCACCCTAATAACTGCATGGGCTATTTATTACTTTGTTTCTAGAAGCCAGTGCCCCCTCAGAGCTGGCTGATGGAAGGGCTCTGGCTCTCCCGTGGGGGAAGAATGTTCCAGAAGGACGGTGTAGTAGCAGGAAAGGTGTGGGCTCAGCAGTCAGACAGACCTGGGGCTGCGGCTTGCTCTGCCACGTGGGTGCTGTGTGACCTGGAGCAAGACACTGGCCCTCTCTGGGCCTTCCAGCGGGGACCTGCCGTCCGCTTTTCCTTCTTGTCTCTGCCCTGCTGGCTGCCCACTCCCCAGAGCACAGACAGGCAGGGACGGGCTTTTTATTTTGTACCTTTTTTTTAAAAAAATTGAGATGAAATTCACCTAGTATTAAATTGCCCATTTTAAAGCGAACAGTTCAGTGGCATGTGTTAGATTCACATGCCATGGGCAGCCACCAGCTCTATCAAGTTCCCAAACATTCCCATCACCCCGAAATAAAATCCCTGGACTCCTTAAGAAGTCACTCCTCATGCTTCCCTCTCCCCAGCGCTGGCGATTATTAATCTACTCTCTGCCTCTGTGGATTTACCAACTCCGGACATTTCATATAAACAGACGCATACCATATATGACCTCTTGTGCCTGTCTTCACCAAACAGTGTTTTTGAGATCCATCCATGTTCTGGATGAATCAGTACTCGTACGTGCTGGCTTTTACTGCGGTTTTCTCTCACAAACACTCCCACCTCCCTTCTGGACTCCCCCTGGTTCCTGACGCCCTCTGGCAGCCTCGTGCCCTCGCCTTGCCCTGGGCCATCCCCCACATCTGCCCACACCTCATCTCTGTCCATCCTTTTCTTGACACAACTGATTTGGGCTCATTTCTATGAAATAAGTTAGCTTATGTTTATATAACATTTTGGACATTAAAAAAAATTTAGTCCGAGCAGCCAACAAACGCATGAAGAAATGTTCAACCTCACTAATCATCAGGGAGATGCAAATCAAAACCACACTGAGATACCACCTAACCCCAGTC
>NW_007257008.1:104912-113162 GCF_000164805.1 Carlito syrichta | reverse complement strand
ATGGGGGGGAGGGAGATGGGATTAACAGTAGCAAATATCTGTCTGGGGACGGGGAAACACGTCTTATCAACAGGGTGCCTGAATGAAACATAATTGTATATCTAACCCTTAACTGTATCCCACAAAACCATAATAAAAAATATTGATTATGAAAAAAAAAAATTTAGGGTTTTTTTTGTTGTTTTGTTTTTGAGTTGGAGTCTCACTCCATTGCCCAGGCTGGAGTGCAGTAACATGCCCACGGCCACCCCAGCATCGACCTTTCCCCTCAGTCTTCCAGGTATCCAGAACTACAGGTATACCCTACCACACTCAGCTAATTTTTTGATTTATTGTAAAGACGAGGTCTCACCATGTTGCCCAGGCTGGTCTCAAACCCGCAGACTCAGGCAGTCCTCTCACCTCGACCTCCCAAAGTGCTAGGATTACAGGCTTGAGCCATTGCGCCTGGCAAAAATTTAGTTCTTAAAACAAGTGTGCCAATTGTTGTCCCCATTTGACAGATGAGAAAACTGAGCCTCCAAGGAATCCAGGATCACACAGAGCCGAAACAGGGCTCTCCGCCCAAATCTTTTGACTCTAAATCCTGAGTGCTTTCTGGTTTGCAATCCAGTCTGATCAAACTCAGCACAGCTGAGCTGTGAACGCCTGGTAGTTTTACCCTCCCAAGAAGAGTTTCCATTAGAAGAAAAAGAGAAAGACAGAGACTGCTGGTGCCAAATAATCTTTAACACATGTGACAGGTGTCATGAAGTGAAGCACTCCAGGTCAGGTGAGAAAGAGTTCTTGGATAGATGAGGAGAGTTTGGTGGGGGTGGCCTATAGTTCATAACAGTCCCTGGGAGGGGAAGGACTTAACTCCTGGTGCTCAGAAGCGTGCCTCGATTACCCTCCTGGAGAGAGAGGTGCCAACCTGTGCCCAGGAAGCCACCGCTAGGCCTCAGGGGTCAAAGCTTCCTCCAGCAGCCTCCATTCTGTGTCAGACACCTTCCCAGTCTCCCAATTCCATGACATTCTCTGCTTGGATACTTTCAGTGATGGGGAACTCATTACCCCTAAGAAAGCATATCCCAACAAACGGCTTATGCTTCTTGGTTTCAAGATAAATACCCTCAGATCCTTTTGCTGTTCCTT
Source organism: Carlito syrichta (assembly GCF_000164805.1). Classification (NCBI taxonomy): domain Eukaryota; kingdom Metazoa; phylum Chordata; class Mammalia; order Primates; family Tarsiidae; genus Carlito; species Carlito syrichta. Next base: position 112,028 of record NW_007257008.1, on the reverse strand, counting down.
CTGTGATGTGGGATTAGATGCCTTGCTACTGTGGGATTTCAGTTACGCTAAACCCATCCTGACCACAGCTTCTGTATGTGGTCCATCTGTCACAGAGAGAACATCTTTCTTTTTTTGAGTTGGAGTCTCACTCTGTCACCCAGACACGCTCCTGGCCACTGCAGCCTCAACTTGCTGGGCTCTGGCAATCCTTCCACCTCAGCCTTCCAAGTAGCCGGAACTACAGGCACGCGCTACCACGCCTGGCTAATTTTTGATTTATTGTAGGGATGAGGTCTCGCCAAGTTGCCCAGGTGGGTCTCGAACCCTCGGGCTCAGGCAATCCACTCACCTCAGCCTCCCAAAGTGTTGGGATTACAGGCTGAGCCACCGAGCCCAGCCGAGAACACCTTTCTTGACCTCAAGATTGTAGGTTGGGTCACTGGCAAAGCCAAGGACACCTCACCAGGCTGGCCCTTGGATTGCCTGGGGATGGGGCCAGAGCTGAGCTGTCAGAGGTGAAGGGAGACATGATGGAACCAGAAGCAGCCGCTGAGTAGCCCCGGTCCTGAGCCACTGGGGGCCCAGGGAGGAGAAAGGGTGAGCAGAGGTAAGCAGGTGGCGGAGACGCCCGGGAGATGGCTGCCGCAGTTCCCAGGTGAAGGACAGAGCGAACATGACAGAAGCATGCAGCTAGGAAAGGACACAAAGGGGCAGGCAAGGAGGAGCTGTGGACTCTCCGGTGATCCCTTTAGCAATGAAGTGAGGATCAGGAGCATGGAAGGGGTGTGGGGCATGGAGTACCCACTGCCCTGGTGACCTGATCCCGCATGACCCTGGGTGACCTAGCCAGTTCCTGGCCCCGTGCCCCTATAGCCTGACACATCACTCCAGAAATAGTCCGGGTTATCATCAGGCCATCTGAGCTCACGTAGCAATAGATCAAGCACTGGAGGATGGATGCCCTGTTCTGGGTGGACGTAGGACAAACTCACAGTTAGCGGAGGGCCCTGGGTTCCCCGCACTGGGCTGGCCTTCTTAGGGGTCCATCCCCTTCTGCCAGCTCCTCCCCACCCCAGACCTCCCTCTGGGGCCACCTCGCATCCCCACAGGCAGGACAGAGGAAGCTGGCTTTGCTGAGTGTCTGCATTGGTCTGACCTAGTGCCAGAGGCTTCACAAAAATAAACAAGACAACTTTCATAGAACTTTCTCCATTTTCTAGGACTTTAATTCTGTTGCATTCTCCTGAGATGCCAGAAACTTCTGGATCTCCCCCCACTCAGCTTTCCCAGGGGGCTAGAGAGTCCCATAGTCTTATGGTATTCAGGGGAAGCCCCTCTCATCTCAAGCTTTGCTCTACATAGATGGTGACTGACAGCCGCTGTCCTGGCCACATGGCCCCTTCTGTGGTCTGCTGGGGGGCACGGGCTCTGTGAGGAAGTCTGTGGTCCGCTCGCCTAGACCTGTCCCCATAGCTGTTTCTTCTCTGGGCCACCCCATAACTCAGGGCTGGCCAGGCAGCAGGGTACTCGTGCCTCTTTTGGAACCTTCCATGTCCCTGCTCACACCGCCCCTCTGTCTCCTCCCAGCCTGGGGAAATTCTTGCTCCTTTTCTGTTTTCTCCTAAGCATTTTGATTATGCCAGAATACTTCTTCATTCCCCCAGGGGCCTCTGGAAACCCAAGCCAAGAAGATCATTAGTCTCCTCTGAAACTTTGAACTTGCTCTCCTCTGAGACTTTGAACCTCTAAGGAGGAAGGAGAAAGAAAAGGACAAAAAAAAAAAGAAGAGGGGGAAAAAAAACAGAGGTTAATAGATCAGAAAATATTCGACTACACATGCAAATCATTTAATTCTTGCAAAAATCCTGGGGAATATTACTATGCCCATTTTATAGATGAGCAAACTGAGGCTCACAGAGGTAGGTGGCATGCCCAAGGTAGACTTGGGTACGAAGCCCACTCTGTTTCCACCACACCACTTACTTCAATGCGGTATCCCATGCTCTCCTCCCAGGCCCACAGCACTCAAGCAGGGAGCCCCTCCTCCCCAGGTGGTGTTTATGGCCTGGCATTAACCTTCCCTTGTTTTCCACTTTTACTTCCCCAGCCTTCTCTCCCGTCCCCTCCAGCCAGGCAGTGGGTAAGGACAGGTGACCATCGGAGACAGAGGGATGTCTGCCCCTCACCACATTGCGGACCTGCCGCCGGCCGCACAGCTACTTAGGTTCCTTTTGGCCCTGACCCTCCTGGCGACCCCTCCCTCGTGGCTCAGGAGCTGTGGCCCTGTTGACAAAGCTCCCCTATCCCTTATGTCATTGAATCCCCCCTACCCCCAACTTAGGTGGTGAATTTTGCCGCTCTGGATCAAAAACTGCCCAGGGTTCCACAGTAACTCCCGCCTTGGGCTGTGTCCCCTCCCTGCCGGAGCTCCCGGGGAAGGTCAGGTTGAGGACAGGACATCCACAACTGAGCCAGGAGCGTCCTCACTGCCTCTCATTCCTGCTCAGTCTGGGGGACAGAGACAACTTTCAACCCTCCCATTTCCTGAGATGCTCCGCTCACACCCTGGGAGCAGAGCTGGGGGTCCCCGCAAGCAGCCAGGAGGCTACAGAGACCGCCCGGCTCCCCAGGCCGCATTTCCTCTAGTCCAGTTAGAGCCTTGTGCTGCCTGGACTATAATTGTCTTCATATTTTTTCCTTTAAGTCAGTGGACTTCTTAAAAATTTAGCCCTAGCCGGGTTCGGTGGCTCAGCCTGTAATCCCATGCTTTGGGAGGTCAAGGTGAGTGGATTGCCTGAGCCTGCGGGTTCGAGACCCACCTGGGCAACTTGGCGAGAACTCATCTCTACAATAAATCAAAAAATTAGCTGGGTGTGGTGATGCACACCTGTGGTTCCAGCTACTTGGAAGGTTGATCCTTGGAAGGATCGCCTAAGCCCAGCAGGTCAAGGCTGTGGTGGCTGTGAGCTACCTGGAAGGCTGAGGCGGAAGGATTGCCTGAGCCCAGCAGGTCGAGGCTGCGGTGGCTGTGAGCGTGCCACTGCACTCCAGTCTGGATGACAGTGAGACTCCGACTCAGAAAAAAAAAAAAAAGAATTCAAAACACCAGACATATACGGCAGAATGGCAAATGAACTTACAAACAGATGCAAAACTGGCTGAATACGCAGGGAGGGAAGTGAAATTAATTCTACTTCAACTGGATGATAATTATTTGTATGCCTTGGGACAAAAATCATTTGCATTGCTACCAATTCTCTCTAGCTCATAGAGCTGCAAAGTAGCTCAAAGACCATGAAAGCCCAATACTCCATAGAATCAGACAACTTAGAAGGCTGTGCTTAGACAGTGCCTAGTTTTGCATTGAAAACACCCAGAATCTTTTTATTCATTTTAAAGTCCTTTAGAATTGGGCCACAGATCTAATTCTGAGCTTCCTAGCAGCCACATCAAAGAGGAAATCAGCTTCAAATGCACTGTCTATAAGGACAGCTAGAGACTGGTTGTTCACAATAAGTTGAGCTTCTCACTGCATTGAGACCAGATTCTCCTTCAGGGAAGGATGTCATCCAGGGAGCTCAGTGAGGTAGAAAGCAGTGGCCTCAGCGACATTCCCACCACAACTCCATGACTAGGGGAACTGCTTTCAAACGCCAGGGCAGTGGTTCCCAGAGCAGCAGCACTGGCATAGACTGGGAATGTGTTAGAAATGCATATTCTCAGGCCCTGCCCCAGACCTACTGAACAGTCTGTATTCTAGCAAGCCCTCTGGGTAACTTGATGCAAGGTGAAGTGTGAGGGTCACAAGATATGAGTTCTCAACCCTGCTCTCACCTTAGAACTACCTGGAAAGCTTTCACACATGCCTGGGTCCCACCCAGACAGTTCAGTCAGAATCCCTGAGTGTAGGGTCCAACTTATATATACATATATAAATATATAAATACATATATATTTGAGTCAGGGTCTCACTCTGTCACCCAGGCTGGAGTGCAGGGGCACGCTCACAGCCACCGCAGCCTTGACCTGCTGGGCTCAGGCGATCCTTCCGCCTCAGCCTTCCAGGTAGCTGGAACTACAGGCGTGCACCACCATGCCCACCTAAGTTTTTGATTTTTTGTAAAGACGAGGTCCCGCCATGTTGCCCAGGCTGGTCTCGAACCCGTGAGCTCACTCAGGCGATCTTCTCACCCCTGCCTCCCAAAGTGCTGAGATTACAGGCAGAAGCCACCATGCCTGGTCTACCCAGTTTATATTTGTAAAGCTCCCCAGGTGGTTGGTGGTACCATGCAGTTGGAAGCGAGGCTCATCTGCTGTTGAGTTGCTCCATGCAAGCTGAGGCAGGCTTCTGCTCCAGAGAAATCCAGTCCTTCACTCGCAAGGCCTATATGAGATGATGTGTCTCCCCCTCCATTGTCCCTTCTCCCTTCTCTTCCTCCCTCCTTTCCCCTTCCTTTGTCTTCAACACTGAGCACTCACCACGTAGATGGTAGAGTCCAAGCCCCTAAGATGAAGAGGTGCAGCGAGACACTCCTGATTCCAAGGAGCCAGCACCTAGTGGGAACCTTGGACACGTCTCGTGGGAATTCCGGGCAGCCAGGGGTGTCGGGGATGGACACAGGGTGGCGGGGCAGCCCCTGGTCCGTGCTCCATCCATCTGATGCACTCTTCTTGGCAGGCTGCGAGAAGTTATGGGAAAACATGAGCTGCTGGCCCTCCTCTGCGCCAGGACAGACCGTGGAGGTGGAGTGCCCACGGTTCCTCCAGATGCTCACGGGCAAAAACGGTAACTGCTCAGACCCAGGTGTCGGCCGGGAGGCGGAGGGGTGGCCCAGCCTGGAGGCAGGAGGCCGGGGAGGACAAGTCGTGGGTGGAATGACAGGGAGGTTGTAGGGAATTGGAGGTTTTGCTTGGGGATGTGGGGTGGGCTCAGTTCTCAGGGTCTCAAGCGGGGGGTGGAAGGCGATGGACCAGGAAGGTGAGAAAAGAGGCTGGCTTGCTTTTTTCTGCCCCGTGCTCCCATTCAGGTGCTCCTCTGACCTTCCATGTTTCTACCCCCTTAGCAGCCAGGGGCTTTGCTAAGACCAACAGCCTGGTCTTCCAGGATACTTCCTTCCTCTGTGCTTGTTTTGCCAGGCTGGGAGTCCCTGTCCTCTCTGGGAAATCACTTACCAGAGGATAGCTGCAGTTTTAAGGATTTTCTTAATCAAGTCATGTTGGTTAAGGGTTGACTGTGTGCGAGGCATTTATATTTATTTATCTTTATTTTTTTTTGAGTGGGAGTCTCACTCTGTCACCCAGGCTGGAGTGCAGTGGCACACTCAAAGCCACCAGAGTCTTGACCTGCTGGGCTCAGGTGATCCTTCTGCCTCAGCCCTCCAAGTAGCTGGAACTTTAGGCACACGCCACCACACCGGGCTAATTTTTTAATTTATTGTAGAGATGAAATCTTGCCAAGTTGCCCAGGCCGGGCCCAAACTCGTGGGCTCAGGCAATCCTCTCACCTTGACCTCCCAGGGGCATTTTTATAGGTAAACACGAACTGGTTCAGTCCTCACAAATCCCCTGCAAATCACGAACCTTTTCTCTTGACCAGTGGACCCCTTGACCCAGTAAGACTGATAACAGGGACTGAGAGGCTTCACAGTTTGCCTTAAAATATATAACAACAGGTTGAGAAATGAGGACTCAAGTCCAGATTTCTCTCACTTCAGAACCGGTGCTCTGCCCTTGAAGTCATGGCCAAGACAGTTCTATGGCCCTGTGGTCAGGGTGATCCTGGGTAAAGGCCAGGTGATTTCATAGCCTTTGGCCCCACCCTCCATGGGATCCTTTGTCATCTACAGCCTACCCTGGCTGGCTACTCCTCTTCCCCTGTCCATGCAGGACAGAAAAACTGCCCAACGAGGCCCGGAACAAGAAGAAATAAAAAAAAAAAAAATAGGTGATTTAACACTAAAGCTCACTGGCCTTCCAAAACCAGGCAAGGCGAGGATGACTGTGGGTCAGAGACCGTGGAGGGAGTAGAGATTCTTCTCACCATCATTCTCCAGCACACTTGGAGACACGTGTATACATGTGTACACACTCACACACACTGAGATTAGGGAAACGTACATCTCTCTCAAAGCCTCACTCAACAGCCCACACTGTGGGAATTGGAAGGGTCGTGGCAGACAGGCTGGAATCCCATTCCTCCACTTACCGCTTTGGAAATGCTAACTGCTGTAACAAAGTGCCCACACCTCAAAGCCTTCATACAGTATCCATGGAAAGTCCAAAACAGATGTCCCTGGTTAACAGAGAGCTCTCCTCCACACAGTGACTCCGGTACCCCGCACCTTACGGCTGTGACTTTAATATGCAGCTTCCAAGGCTGACAGGTGAAGGCGAGAGAAGAGAGATACCCCTCTGCCCACATTCCTTTGGCCAGAACTCAGTCACCTAAATGCAAGGGATATAGGGAAATGTCATCTAGCTGGGAGTTGGTCAGCCTCGGGGCCCTAGTTGCTTGCTGGCTCTGAGCCTCAATGTTCTCAACTATAAAATAAGAAGACTGGGCTGGGTTCGATGACTCAGCCTGGAATCCCAGCACTTTAGGAGGCTGAGGCGAGTGGATTGCCTGAGCCAGCGGGTTCAAGACCCGCCCAGGCAACTTGGCAAGACCTTGTCTCTACAATAAATAAAAAATTAGCTGGGTGTGGAAGACTGAGGTGGAAGGATCACTGGAGCCAGCAGGTCGAGGCTGCCGTGGCCAGGAGCGTGCCACTGCACTCCAGCCTGGGCAACGGAGGGAGACTCCAGCTTAAAAAAATAAATAAATAAAGTAAAACAGGAAGACTAAATAATACCCATCATGTAAGGTTGTGCTTGGGAATAAATTGTAAATATCTTCCTTTGTGGCCAGGCATGGTGGCTCACGCCTGTGATCTCAGCACTTTGGGAGGCCGAGGTGGGAGGATTGATTCAGCTCCAGAGTTCAAGACCAGCCCGGGTGACATAGCGAGACCTCACCTCTGTAAAAAATTAAATAAAATATCCCAGTGTGGTGGTGCACACCTGTAAGTCCCAGCTACTGGAGAGGCTGAGGCAGAAGGATTGCTTGAGCCCAGGCGGTTGAGGCTGCAGTGAGCA
>NW_007257008.1:100947-104557 GCF_000164805.1 Carlito syrichta | reverse complement strand
AAACTCACCAACAGTCTTTACCTCCTGGCATGACCCCTCCGTGTCTGTCTCTGGGGTCCTTGGAGCCCAAGGCAGGCAATGCGTCCAGCTGCAGTTCACCTGAAGCAGCATGCTGGTCAGATGCAAGGTCAGGATTGGACTCTGCTTTCTGACTCCCAGCCAGGGCTTCCCCCTGGCTAACGGGGCTTTCCTCCTGTTGGCGAGGACTCAAAGCTCTCCTCCTTCTCGGTCCTCCCTTCGCAGCCTCTCCAGACCCAGAGTTCCTACCCTGCCAGGATCTTTCCCGCCCTTCTGCTGAGGGAGGCGCAGCCGGTGCTCATGGCCACCGGGTGACCAGGTGCCAGGCTTGTCCCATCCTTCCCCAATTAATTGCTCGAACCCCCACCTGCCTCGTTATCTAGAAGCCCAGGGTCTCCTTCGTGAGCCTTCCACCTTTGAATTACTCATTACTCACCATGGGACCCCTGGGGGGTCAGTTCCAGGGTAGGGAGAAACGGGGTTCCTAGGCCTATTTCTGCTGCAGTTTTTCTTCTCTCTGCCACATGGCGTCGCTGTGGGGCTGCAGGTCCTCACCAAGGTTGGTCTGTGGGCACGAGCTCGGTCTGCCCATCCTCGCCAAGGTCGGCCCTGTGGGCACCAGCTCCGCTCCTGCGGTGTTGGGGAGGCTGCCTCACCCTGGGGGCCACGAAGTTCATACGCAGCCTCGGGGTACCGGCCAGCCCAAGAGCATATGGGTCAAGACCTATCCAGTGTTCACTGCTCACCGAGAACGCCCAACCGCCTCACCCTCCTCCCCATACATCTATCTCTAGATCTCATTAGAGCTCTGTCCTGTCATCTGCCCTCAAGAAGGGAGGCTCCCCTCCGTGGTGTTCCCCACCCCCACCCCAGGGCAGAGCACCCAGTGAGTTCGAGGAGGCGTTCTAGGCCAGATGTTTCTGTTCACGCCAGGCCTTGAATGTTCCTTCCTTCTGGGATGCCTTCCTTTGATTCTTTTTATGTATTTATTTAATTTTTTTGAGTCGGAGTCTCACTCTGTTGCCCAGGCTGGAGTGCAGTGGCATGCTGACGGCCACCCCAGCGTCGACCTCCTGGGCTCCGGCGATCCTTCCGTCTCAACCTTCCAAGGAGCCGGAGCTACCGGCGTGCGCTACCACGCCCGGCTCGTTTTTTATTTACTGTAGAGACCAGGTCTCGTCAAGCTACCCAGGCTGGTCTCGAACCTACGGGCTCAAGCAATCCACTTGCCTTGGCCTCCCAAAGTGCTGGGATTATAGGCTGAGCCACCGAGCCTGGCCTCCTTTGATTTTTCAAAGGGCACTGGTCTTCCAGAATTCCTTACTGCAAAACACATTTCCCGGGCAGGGTCACCTTAACCCTCTTTCTCTTCTGTCTTAGTGTGGATCCGGCCTTCAGGCCGTTGTCGTTCTTGACCTGGCGGGAGTCCTGGAGCCTTTTGAAACTCGAATGAAAGCTTTGGACTGGCTCTTCCCCAAATATACTGACTTTCAGGGGGCTCCTGAGATGCACACTGGCCTGCACCTGGTTAAGGTCCCCTTACCTATTAGGAATGAAGTCCGGGGGAAGTGGGTTGAACCGGTCCTGGAGAGAGCCCAAATCCGGTCTCCTCTGCGGTCCTGCTGAGCACCCGTCAGCAGGGGGCACCTCCTCATTAGGGCTCTGGGCACTTGGCCTGGATCACATGCAGTGTCTGTCTTGAAGTCCTGCTGGGTCAGTGAGGAGAGAGCCCCAAACAGGCAGGCCTGCTGCCCTGGGCTGAGCCCACAGACAGCCCAGCCCCCAGGCACCCGCTGTCTGATAACCTTTGGTTCTGGTCTCAGGGGAATTTGTGTTCCCTTAACTCACCTTCCCATCCAACCAGCCTAAATTTGACCACAGTATTTCCCACCTGACAACCTAGCTCCCTTGATTTTAATTTGGGAAACTTCCCACCCCTCCCTAAATTCCAAGACTCCAAGCCCCACCCACTCCTGCCTATTTTAGAAAGGCCAAAAAGTAAGGGGGTGATCCTGCAGTGCCCTCCCTGGCTGGGGCACCGGCCTGGGCATTTCCCGAGCACTCTCATGTTTCCTGCTCACTCTTGCAGTGTGGGTGATTATTTCCCTGTGACACGGAGAAGTGACGCACCTAACGTCACGCCGTGACCAAGAGGCAGCACTGGGTTTCAAACTCAGATCTGGCTGCTTCCAACTCTGTGCTCCAGGCCCTCCTGAGCCCTCATGGGCCAGGCATGCCCAGAGCCCAAAGGACACGGTCTCCTGGTGCTAGAAACTGCACCTGAGACCGCAGGGCCAGGGCCAGGCAGGAGGGCAGTAGAGTGAGGGAATGCACACTGACTGGGCACTGTAGCCCAATTCTGGGCCTTGGCTTTCTCATGGCTGGAGGACCAACCAGCACCTCCCTCAATGGGGCACCATAAGGATTGGATTCAGACTCTGTATGTAAAGCACTTAGCACAGTGTCTGGTTCTAGAAAAGCCAGCTTTATTTCTCCACTTCAGAGGAAACTGTTTGACCCTAAACTCCGTGAGCTGGTGGCCCAGCCCCTGGGGCCTGTGGAGAGGAGCATGCCAGGTCCAGCTGGGGCTGTTTGGGTGCCCTAAATGGGGCTTGGGTGAGACAAAGGGATGGCAGGGGCCCCACCCTCGGGACCCCGTGATCAACTCTCCACATGGGCCAGAACCGAGAGCCAGCTGTCAGCCCTCCTTGGTACAGCATGCAGCTGGACCGCTCGGCCAATGAGGGAAACTCTTCCTGGAAGCCTTCCAAGACTTTCTTCTGGGCTGGCGGCTCCCTTCCCCAGGCTGGGCCCCTTTAGAAGGGAAAGCGCTCTCCATGCCCATTTGTTCACCTTTCTGGCTGGCCAGCCAGCCAGCCAGTGCTTGACAAGCAAGGGGTCTGGGCCAGGCCTAGGGGAGGCAGGAGGAAACCCCTGCCCATGCCGTGAGAGGGACCCAGCATCAGCCTCGTGCTGGGTGGAGGGTAGCCAGCCACCCGATGGGAGGATTTCGGTGGTCTCGTGATCTGTCACGGAGGGAAAAAGCAGAGGGGTGGCCTCGTCCTCATGGCTGGAGGACCAATCGCATCATCTTTTCCATGAGGGACGCTGGCTGGAAGGGCTGATCTTGGTGGCACTCTGGTCGTTCTCAAACAGCCGGGTGAGTGGGTGTGAAGTTACCCGTAAAACAGAGCTTCCCTGGAGCAGGATGAGATGAAAAAAGGCCATTATGGGAGGGGCCAGGTCCTCGCCAGCTACCATAGGTTCTCTGGGGACCTGCCTGGGAATGAGAGCAGGACCTGGGATTGGAAGTAACACCTGGCAGGGGTCAGAAAGGGATGAGTATATGGTATGTGGTAAAGTCTGCAGGCTCTGATGCCTGAGCCCCGGTTCGAATCTCTTTGCCCCACATTAGGGTGTGATCTTGGGAAAGTAGTTTAACCACTGAATGCCTCAGTTTCCATACCCAAAAAGTAGCTGTAGTGTTTACATGTTACGATAGATTTTACTATAAAAACCACAGTGGCCGGGCTCGGTGGCTCAGCCTGTAATCCCGCGCCTTTGGGAGGCTGAGGTGAGTGAATTGCCTGAG
>NW_007257008.1:78002-100637 GCF_000164805.1 Carlito syrichta | reverse complement strand
GCCACTGCACTCCAGTCTGGGCGACAGAGGGAGACTCCAACTCAAAAAAAAAAATAAAACCCACAGTGCCCAACTCCCACTGCTCACCTGCTGGACGCTTGGCACCCACAGGTTCCATGTTTCGAAACTGTACGCAGGACGGCTGGTCGGAAATCTTCCCCAGGCCTGACCTGGCCTGTGGGGTTAACGTGAACGCCTCTTCCAACGAGAGACGGGTAAGCCTGTCAATCTCCACCCCCAACCCCGGGATGGAACCTGCGGGGTGAGGAGGCCCTGAGAAGACTGGGTGGAACTGGCCTGAAGCGGTGGTCAGGCAGGGCCTGGGGGCTGCCCCCCGATCCCCACTCCCCAACCTCCCCTGCTGGCCCAGGGTTCAGTGAACCTCTTCACTGCCCTGGCCTGTCCACCCGGAGATGATGGTCAGGAGGACCCTGTCACAGCAAGAATTGCCAGCCACCGCCATGAGACTGGGGGTGCTTTATTCATCAAACTGAAAAAGAAGCGACATGGTAGCTAAGTGCTCAGAGCCAGGCTGGTGAGTCTGAATTCTGACCTTGACCTCCGTGGGGCTGGGGGAGATTTAATCGCTCTCTGCCACAGTTTCTTCATCTGGGAAATGAAGTGTATGATAGTAGTTCTGACTGCCTAGGTTTGTCAAGAGAACGAAATGAGTTCAGACATGGCCATGCTGAGATGGGCACCCGGCCATGGTAAGTGCTCATAAAATGTTCATTTTCCAAGGAACTTCCTCGCTCTGATAAGCAAGGAGAGAGCCCAGCTGCAGGGCATGATAGGTTGAGAGAAGGGGCTCGCCTAAACAATGGGCTGAAGATCTTCGGGAACTTCCAAAGGCTCCCTCTAAGGGCGGCCAATATAACATGGTAGGTGATCCTCAAGGTACGGGCCAGACTCAGCTCACTCGGAGTCACTGTCCCTTCCCAGAATGGCCCTGTCTCTCAAATCGCACACACTGTGCCATCTTGTCCCCTACCTGGGCCAGCTCCCCCTTCAGGGGCTGTTGCCTGGAGAACACTTTCCTCTTCTCTTTTCCTGATTGTTTATTATTATTAATTAATTAATTAATTATTATTTTCTGAGTTGGAGCCTCACTCTGTCATGTTGCCCAGGCTGGTCTCGAACCCGTGGGCTCAGGCAATCCTCTCGCCTCAGCCTCCCAAGGTGCTGGGATTACAGGCGTGAGCCACTGCGCCCAGCCTGACTGATTCTTACATACCCTTCAAGGCGCCACTCAGGCCTATCAACTCCACCCTCTCTTCCCATTCCCCCCAGGAAGGGCTCCCTCAGTACTCTGTTGGCCTCCGACTGTCACCTACCATGTTCTATTATCATGATCAGTGCCACATGCCTCCAGCTCTCTCACTAGAATATGAACTCTTCAAAGGCACGCATTCACTCAGTGTTTATTGAGCACCTATTATGGGACAGTCATGGGTCTAGGTGGAGGGAAACTGCAGTGACAAAGAAAAAAGAACTTTTTGTTTCCAAGTCTCTAGTGCCCAGGGCAATGCTTGGCCCCTACACGGTTCCCAATTCATATTTGTTTTTGTGCTACACATCTACTGCATGACGGCTACTTGATGCACAATCCCATTAAGTCCTTGAAGTAACTTTGTAAGCTCATTGTTTTTCCCATCTTGCAGACAAGGAAACAGGTTCAGAGGGGTTGAGGAGCATGCTTATGGAGTGGAGGGGCTGGGTTCAGTGGCTCAGCCTGTAATCTCAGCACTAAGCCCATGGGTAAGCCCGTGGGTTCGAGACCAGCCCGGGAAACTTGGCGAGACCTCATCTCTACAGTAAATCAAAAAATTAGCCGGGCATGGTAGCGTGTGCCTGTAGTTCCAGCTACTTGGAAGGCTGAGGTGGAAGGATCGCCAGAGCCCAGCAGGTCGATGCTGGGGTGGCAGTGAGTGTGCCACTGCACTCCAGCCTGGGTGACAGAGTGAGACTCCAACTCAAAAAATAAAAATTAAAAAATAAAGTAGTGAGGGCAGGATTTAAACCAAGTTTAGCTCCAGAAAGCACCAGTGCCCTGTCCGCTATCATCTGCTGTTTTCCATTAAGGTGCATGTCTCCCGGGAGTGGCACTTTTAGCAGTCCATGAACTAAATTCCCTGCGTGTCCTTGGAGGATGGGGCATGTTGGAAAAGCATAAGGAGCCGAGCTAAGTGGCTCAGTCTGTAGTCCTGCGCCTTTGGGAGGCTGAGGTGAGTGGATTGCCTGAGCCTGTGGGTTCGAGACCCCCCTGGGCAACTTGGCGAGACCTCATCTCTACAATAAAATAAAAAAATTAGCCGAGCGTGGTAGAGCACGCCTGTAGTTCCAGCTACTTGGAAAGGATCGCTGGAGCCCAGCAGGTTGAGGCTGCGGTGGCCGGGAGTGTGCCACTGCACTCCAGTCTGGGTGACAGAGTGAGACTCTAACTCAAAAAGAAAAAAGAAAAGCATAGGGAAGTGACAGAATTCAGGGAGAAAGGATTAAGTCGGGTGGCAGACCACACTCGCTTTTGAGTTTTTCTGACGGCTCTCTCTATGCTATCTGCCTTGCTCTATATGAAGGCGGGTCAGCAGGGGACCACGGGAGAGGTCACTGTTTCTTCCTTTCAGGGCTTGCCATCCAGTTGGGGAACACACTTGAGGTCTTCAGATCTGGCCAGAATGGGCTGATTTACTTACGGGACTCACCATGTTAGTGGGCACATGAGGGCTTGAAAGGATGGTGAGTGCACTCTGCCCACTGCAGATGCCATCGTCACTTAAACGAAGCCAGGGCGCTTATGTGTATCGAATTTGTAAAAGCCATACAACTAAGAAGGAATGTTCTTACAATGAGCAGCAGTATGGAGGCTCATTCGCTTTGGGCTGCAAATAACAGAAATTTCTAACTGTTTTAATAAGCAAACATGGCTCACATAAGAAATGCAGAAAATGGGCTTTGGGATTAATTGATCAGGCAGCTCCACAAAATCACCAAGGATCAGGTTATTTGCGTGTCTCTTCTTGCCATCCTGGTGGCTTTTTCTAAGGCTGGCACCCTTCCCAATGTAAAATGACTGCCCTCAGAAATCACAGCCATAGACTTCCCCATTCCTGCTTGTCCAGAAGGAAGGACAGCCTGACTTCCTGCGGTTCTTTCCTAAGAGCAAGAAGACATTCTCAAAAACCCCAACAAGCTTCACATCTCACTGGCCCAAAGTGACTTAGGCCCGCCCAATCCTGAATCAGTCATTGGCAGAGGGACAGAGTACACAATTTGCTTAAGCCAGTAGTTCTCAAATTTTTGCCTTTGGGACTCCTTTGCACTTTTTTTTTTTTTTTTTCTTTTTGAGTCAGAGTCTCTGTCACCCAAGTTGGCGTGCAGTGGCACTCTCACGGCCACCGCAGCCTCGACCTGCTGGGCTCAGGTGATCCTTCTACCTCAGTCTTCCAAGTAGCTAAAACTATAGGTGTGAGGCACCATGCCTGGATAATTTCTTTCTTTTCTTTTTATTTATTTATTTAATGTAGAAACGGGGTCTCACCAAGTTGCTGAGGCTGGTCTCGAACCCCTGGGCTCAGGCAATCCTCTTGTCTCTGCCTCTGAAAGTGTGGGGATTACAGGCGTGAGCCACTGCGCCCAGCTTCCATTACACTCACAAGAATTATGAAGACTCTAAATACCTTTAGTTTTTGTGATTTATATCTGTCAAAACCACACAATGAAAACCACTGGCTTAGACTAATCAACTGGGAAGAATGGAGCCCAAGGCATCAATCACGATGTCTATGACAGGATTAAAACTACAAGACACTAAACTAAGGAGCTGAAATTTAACAAAAGTAGATATACAATTCTGGACTTAACTCAGAAAATTAATTGTCCAAAAGTGGTAGAAAGGAGAACTAGATTGGTTTCGGCTCATATTAAACAAACAAACAAAAAGAAAGAAACTAAGATTAGAAGGGTTTCCTGTCCACATAATTCACTGGTTCCAAAATACTGATCCACAGACCGGCACCAAACTTTGTTCTTTATTCTGAGTTTTTTTTTTTTTTTTTTGAGTTGGATCTCACTCTGTCACCCAGACTGGAGTGCAGTGGCTGCTCCCAGCCACTGCAGCCTCGACCTGCTGGGCTCCGGCGATCCTTCTGCCTCAGCCTTCCAAGTAGCTGGAACTACAGGCGTGCGCTACCATGCCCGGCTGATTTTTGATTTATTGTAGAGATGAGGTCTTGCCACGTTGTCCAGGAGGGTCTTGAACCTGTGGGCTCAAGCAATCCACTTACCTTGGCCTCCTAAAGCACTGGGATTACAGGCTGAGCCACCGAGCCCAGCTATTCTGAGATTTTTAACCATCCTATTTCTCATTGTTAAAATATCTTTTCTTTTTATCAACTGATGGTGAAGGTGTGCATTAGTTTTCTTCTTTTTTTCTTTCAGCATTCTTTCTTGGCATACACCACTATTATTGAGAAACGCCAATAGTAGACTCTGACAAAAAGACCAAGCATAGATGCCATATGAGTAAATAAAATGGAGTGTGCACATTATAGCCCTTGGGCTAAATGTGGCCCCACCGCCTGCTTTTGTAAATAAAGTTTTATTGGAACACCGCCAAATCTATTGCATTACAAGGCTAGATGTGCATGACAAGGGCAGAGTTGAGTTGTTGCAAAAGAGAACACAAGTGCCCGAAGCTTAAAATATTTGCTCTCTGTCCCTTCACCCACAAAAAGGTTTGCGACAGCTGCTCTAGAGACTACAGGAAGCAGTGGCACACTCAGGACACACAGCAGAAAGAGAAGTAACTGTGTCCAGCATAGACGGGAGTTAGACACAGACAGAAGCACAGACAGAAGGACCCCAAGCCCTCTTTGATGCACAGTGATAGATGTTAAGAGCTGAGGACCAGCCGGTGTGGTGACTCAAGCCCATAATTCCAGCATTTTGGGAGACTGAGGCAGGAGGATTACTTGAGCCCAGGAGTTTGAGATCAACCTTATCTCTACAAAAAAAAAAAAATTTTTTTTAAGAGAAAGAAAGAAAGAAAAAGGAAGGAAGGAAGGAAGAAAGAGAAAGAAAGAAAAGAAAGGAAGAAAGAAAGGTCTCTGAAGGCAGGGTCTCTACAAAAAAATTTCAAAAATTGCTTAGCATCATGGCATGCACCTATAGTCCCAGCTACTTGGGAGGCTGAGGCAGAAGGATTGTCTGCGACAAGGAGGTCGAGGCTGTAGTGAGCCGAGATCATGCCACTGCCCTCTAGCCTGGGAAAAAAAAATTGCTGAGGACTGAGGGTCACACCAGGCCTCCTGGGAGTAGGGCTCCTTCTGGGTCCGGCCTAGCAGATACAAGACAGAAACGGGTCTGCAGGAGAGCAAGGTTGAAGGTCACCCAGCATTCAATGACCACAGCACTGAACACTCCATACCCTGCACCTCCTCCAGCTCCTACAGGCTGGCCCAGGCATCCCCAGGAGTGGGGCTGACACCCTCTGCTATGAGACTCATCCTTTCCCACTATGGCAAGATTATATGTTGATGTGTTGATGCCCAATTTTTTGACATTTCGCAGGTCTTTGATATTCCATAGTCTAGGAACCATGAATCTAAGGCAACCCACTAGGTCTTACCCTCGTTCCTGAGAGGTGGTTCCTGGCTTGTGGGGGAGCAGCTGCATCCGTGGAGAAGCTCAGTGACATGTGACAGCCTTCCCATAGAAGGTCACCTCTTTTCAGAAAAATTTTGGTCACCCTGAGTCAAGATCTACCTCCTTACTGGTACCTTCCCCCACTGGAGCTCACACGTGAGCTCTGACCGTTCTCTTTCATGCCAGTCAGATATTTTTCTTTTTTTTTTCTTTCTTTTTTTTGAGTTGGAGTCTCACTCTGTCGCCTAAACTGGAGTGCAGTGGCCGCTTCCGGCCACCGCAGCCTCGACCTGCTGGGCTCCGGCGATCCTTCTGCTCAGCCTTCCGAGTAGCCGGAACTACAGGCACGTGCTACCACGCCTGGCTCATTTTTGGTTTATTGTAGAGATGAGGTCTTGCCCAGTTGCCCAGGTGGGTCTTGAACCTGAGGGCTCAGGCAGTCCACTCACCTCAGCCTCCCAAAGCGTGGGATTACAGGCTGAGCCACCGAGCCCGGCTCAGTCAGTTATTTTTCTAAGTGTGTTTTCCCCTTCTGGGTGTCATGAACCCAGTTTTTGCATGCACTCTTCAGATGACGCAATCACCCTCCCCCGGAAATGCTCCAGTCTATTAACGTGTCTCTTAAAATAACATGCCCAGATGTGGACAAAACTCTCCAAACCCTCCTAGGGGACCAGCTGCCCATAGCACTCCAAAACATAACTGAAAAGTGGCTCAATTTTTAGCCGCCACC
This sequence comes from Carlito syrichta, assembly GCF_000164805.1. Lineage (NCBI taxonomy): Eukaryota > Metazoa > Chordata > Mammalia > Primates > Tarsiidae > Carlito > Carlito syrichta. Next base: position 94,261 of record NW_007257008.1, on the reverse strand, counting down.
TCATGCCTCAGACTTCACACCATCTCAGACCGCTGACTCATTCTGAAGGGTGGATGGCGGGGTGGGGAGAAATTACCATACACTGAGCATCTTGTGCCAGGCACTGTCTAGATCTATCTGATACCTTATGTGCTCTTCTAACAAGTCTACAAGGTAAATATTATTATTGTTGTTATTATTATTATTATTGAGTTAGAGTCTCAATCGGTCGCCCAGACTGGAGTGCAGTGGCCACTGCAGCCTCGACCTGCTGGGCTCCGGCGATCCTTCCGCCTCAGCCTTCCAAGTAGCCGGAACTACAGGCGCGCGCTACCACGTCTGGCTAATTTTTTGATTCATTGTAGAGACGATGTCTTGCCAAGTTGCCCGGCCTGGTCTTGAACCCGCAGACTCAGGCAATCCACTTGTCTCAGCCTCCCAAAGTGCTGGGATTACAGGCTGAGCCACCAAGCCCGACCAAGGTAGATATTATCATTCCCATTTTGGAGAAGAGGAATCTGAGGCTCAGAGAAGTTAAGTAATTTTCCCAAGGTCATACAGCTGGTGAGTAATAGTCCTGGGTCTGGAACCCTCAACTCCTGGCTCTGACACCTGTTTTCTTTCTCTGTGTTACACTGCGTGACACCGTGGAGCTTGGACCATTTTAACCTCGAGGTTACTTTCATATGAACAGTTGTCAGCCAGGTTTCCCTTATTCTATTCTTGTGCCTTTAAAAAAAAAAACAAAAACCATCCCTTTCTTCAGTTTATAAAATGGCAGTTATCCATTGTAGAAAAATTAGAAGCATAGAAAAAAATTCACAAGAAAATTATTCACAGCCGGGCTCGGTGACTCAGCCTGTAATCCCGTGCCTTTGGAAGGCTGAGGTGAGTGGATTGCCTGAGCCCGCGGGTTCGAGACCTGCCTGGGCAGTGAGACCTCATCTCTACAATAAATAAAAAAAAAAAATCAGCTGGGCGTGGTAGCGCACGACTCTAAGTCTGGGCGACAGAGTGAGACTCAAAAAAAAAAAAAAGAAAATTATTCACAAACCTGTAATCCAAAGTTAACCACTATTAAGATCTAACAGATCTCCTTACAATCTTGTTTCTATGCATGCATGAGATTGAACCACATGGAACGACTGATAACATTTTTTATCTACAAAAAAAGGGCACAATTTTATATAATTCAACCTAACACTTGTTTTTACATATAGCTGGGATCACACTGTACATGTCAAATTTGTAGTCTGCCGTTTCATGTAACAATACACCAATAAGTATGCCCTGACTTATTTTAAACTCTTGGTAAACAACATTTTACTAGTGGCATAGCATTAAGGTTGTTTGGATTTAAAATAATTTAGTCAACTATTTTTATATTTGTGGACATTTGGGGTTTTTTCATCACAAATAATTCTGGGATAAACATAGTTAGATATACATATGCTTTTATTTTCCTAGTATTTCTTAGAATTTATTCCTAGAGAGAGAAGGAAGGTAAAAAAGAAATGCATATTTCCAAGGGTTCTTAATACATAGTTCCATGTTACTTTCCAGACAGATTGAACCAATTTTCACTCCCACTAAGCCTTCCCCTGTATAAAAAAGTATTACTTTTAAATATTTATTAATTTGATTGTAAAACATGACATAGCATTATTATTTTTATTTCCTTGATTCTTTTTTTTTTTTTTTTTTGAGTTGGAGTCTCACTCTGTCGCCCAGGCTGGAGGGCAGTGGCACGCTCACGGCCATCCCAGCATCAAACAGCTGGGCTCCGGCGATCCTTCCTCAGCCTTCCAAGTAACCAGAACTACAGGTGCGTGCTACCACGCCCAGCTAAGTTTTGATTTATTGTAGAGATGAGGTCTCACCAAGTTGCCCGGGCGGGTCTCAAACCCGTGGGCTCAGGCCATCCATTCGCCTCGGCCTCACAAAGTGCTGGGATGACAGGTTGAGCCAACGGGCCTGGCCTTCTTGATTCTTTTTAAGGCTATTGTACAATTTACTTTTTGAACCTAAATGCAGGTTTTAATCTCTACATGCCACAATTTAACTTTTTTACCCAATATTCCGGTCCACTGAGATCTTTCTGAATCAAAGATGAGCCAACAGTGTGAAATGGCTGCGGAACAAATAAATGAGTGTCTGCTTGGCTGCTTTAACAGAAGTGCAGTGTACAGATCAGGGGAGGTGATGGTTTCATTCTACTTCCTGGTCAGAGAATACATCTGGTGCTTTTCAGCTATGTCGTTCTGAATGTCTTTGCTAAGAAGGACATCCATAAACTGGAGCATATTAATTGAGCGATACTGTGAAGGATTGTGGAAAGATGTGAAAGACACAAGGAGTGTTTAATACTGAGAAGATACGTGAGGGTCAGATGGGTTAGAGCAGCTGTATTCAAAATGGACAGACCTCTCTATTGGATCTTCGTAACTTTTCTATGAAAATCGGGCCTTAAGTTACAGAACAGATTTGGTTTATTTTGTTTTATTTTTGATCTGTTGTAGAGACGAGGTTTCACCAAGTCGCCGGGGCTGGTCTCAAACCTGCAAGCTCAGGCAATCCACTCGCCTTGGCCTCCCAAAGCACTGGGATTATAGGCTGAGTCACTGAGCCCGGCCTCGGTTTATTTTAAATGACTCCAGAAGACAGAAAAAGAACCAAAAGATGCACGTCATTGCTTTTGGCTTCACATTAAAAAAAAAAAATCTAGTATTTTGCACACCAAATGATTTCCTCAAAATGCAGTAAGCACCTTGTCCCTAGAGGCACAGGGCTTGAACTCAGAGTGTGGGTAAGCGGCCCTATACATGGGGTGGAAGTTTAAATTGGCATCAGATGATGCCCAAGAGCTTTTCCAAAGCTAAGATGCTGTGATGGTATGGGTCTGTGAACTGGCGTCCTGGGGTCTGCACAGACTGCAGTCAGCACTGGTGGGATTCCAGCTACGCGGAGGCAGAGGAGGACAGAGCCGGCTACGTGCACAGGTGGGGCTGACATGTGCTTCTCTTTGCAGCACTCATACCTGCTGAAGCTGAAGGTCATGTACACAGTGGGCTACAGCTCCTCCCTGGTGATGCTCCTGGTTGCCCTCAGCATCCTTTGCGCTTTCCGGTGAGAACACGCTGCCGGCTTTCCATCCTCACGCTGGCCCAAGGCACAGGCTTTGGGTCTCAGTTACACAGGGTAGACAGAGGAAGATCTGGGTGTACTACCTTGTTGGCTCTTGATCTAAAGGTCACCTGTAGCTTCTGTGACCTCCTCTATTCCTTAATTTGTTTAACATCTGCTGAGCATTACTGAGAACTTGGTGTGGACAGTTGCTTTACGTGTATTATTTCTAATTTTCACACATTGCTATGAGGCGGGTCACATTACCCCCATTTTTCAGGTATACTAGTTAGACTCTTGACTGGAAGAGACAGAAATCCACCTCAGACAGCTTAAGGAAAACAAAGGTGACCTGACCCACATAAGTGACAAGTTCAGGGGCATCTTTAGGCGTGGCTGGATCTAGGTGATCAGCGGTATCAGCAGAAGTCGGTCTGTCTCTTCCATTTCGCGGCTCTGTGTTGGCCTCATCCTCTGGCAGGCTTTCTGCAGGGGTGGCAGAGACGACCACCAACAACTGCCGGTTGGTCCGTTGCTGGTCCATCCCACCAGCTCAGCAACACCAGCGACAAAAAGAGCCTCTTCCCCTATAGTTCCAGTCAAAGTTTTGGGAGTTCTCACAGGTCCAGCTTAGGTCACATAGCTAACTCTGAGCCAATCACGCTGGTCAGTGATGGGGCACACTGATTGATCGGGGCTGTGAGGAGGGTGGAGCCATCCCCACCAGAGCTGGTTTGGGTTCCCCAAGAAGCACAGCAAATCACAGACTTCTGGTCCCTGCACAGGAAGCCGAGGCCATCGAGGCTCTGGGAGGTGAAGAGTCTTGTTCAAGTTCATATTGTTACTAAGTAGCAGAGCCGAAGCCTGCTTTCTCCCCACAGTCTGCGTTCTTTCTGTGCTTCTCACCCCCTCCCATTCTGGCCGCCCATCCTCTCCCTGTTCCCCAATACACAATACACGTCTGGGAACCTGAGATGGTGGTAGGTGAGAATATAATGTTTCCCTCCACAACCCCAGCTTTGTTATTTTTTTTTAACGGCAGCCTGGGGCAGAATAGGCTGGACACCTGGGGCCCAGGTCCTCTTTAAGGTTTTGCTCACAGATGTCACCTGGAAAGAGCTGTCGTCCAGGGACTCAGCTTCCCGGTGCCCTGGAGGAAGGGAGGCAGGCCTGGCTGAGTCCCAGTTCCTCGAGCCCAGACCCCTGTGGCCCTGCATTCTCTCCCTCCAGGAGGCTCCACTGCACCCGCAACTACATCCACATGCACCTGTTCGTGTCCTTCATCCTGCGGGCCCTGTCCAATTTCATCAAGGACGCCGTGCTCTTCTCGTCGGATGACGTCGCCCACTGCGATGCCCACCGGGTAACAGCCCTGTGTGCCCCGGGGTGCGACCAGGCCTTCCCCGGCCTAATTTGGCTGGATCTAGGTGATCAGCGGTTTCAGCAGAGGTCGGTCTGTCTCTTCCATTTCGCGGAGAGGGCAGTGGCCCGGTTGTCCTCCTCCGAGGCTGCATCTTAGGCCAAGAGTGAAGTGGCCAGTGCTGGGACCGGGCCTGGGGGTTCCATGGCGGCACACCCACAACCTGGGTCGCCTGTGAGAGCAGTCTGTGGGGAAGGTCGTGAGGGCTGCCACTCAACTTCCAGAATCCGGGAATAACTTAGCCACCCTGGAAATTAGATACATAGCAAGGCTCCTCCTTTTGCTGTTCCTGCCAATCCCCAGCTGTAGACAGATGGCCAAGTCTAGAGAGGGGTGGGGCTGGTTGTAAAAAGAAAAGTGTGAGCGTGTGCCAGTATGTCTGTATACACACGTTTGCAGTAAAACAAGTTGTGTTTGTTGAATCTAACCCCCTTTCTCCTTCCCAATGGCCAGAGGACTCTGATCCATTGCAATCACCCCGTGTCCATTGGGAATTCTTTTTGCCACAAATAACAGAACATTGTTTATCAGTGACTTAAATAAGGGCTGTTTCCCACATAAGCAGCACCCACCTGGGCAGTCCAGGAGTGGCACAGTGGCTTCATGATACTATAAAGGACACAGTTTCTCTCCTTCTGCTCTGCCATCTTTAGTGTAAGCCTTGAATCTCCTGCTTTACACCACATGGTTGCAAGATGGCTGCTGCAGCCCCTGCCTCATGTCCATATTCCAGGCAAGAGGGAAGAGTCAAGGTTAAGTGGTTTTTTTTTGTTTTTTGTTTTTTCCTTTTGGGTGACTTTGCCTTTCTGTTTGGGAAAGGATATCCTCCCCAGAGATGCATACCTACATCTCATTGGCTAGATTTGTGTCATGTGATCACACCTAACTGCAAAGGAAGCTGGGAGGTTTTTTTTTTTTTTTTTTGGTCATAGTCTCCTCCAAGCAAGGGAGGAGATGAGAAATTGAGAGTGGTTTGGCCAACCTGCCTGCCACTTTCCACCACTTACATCTGCTGTTTGTATTGTTTATAGTTGTGTGTGTGTATCTTCTGCCTCAGACTGAGAGGTCCCTCAGGTAGGATCTATGTCTCAAGGAGATATCCAGGATGACACAAGAGCCCCTGACAATTCTAGCCCCACCCCATTACTGACCAGCAGTGGGCAAGTCTGGCAATGTCCAGCAGGGACCCTTCTTGGGTTTTACTAATCAGCTTCACAAGGCAGTCAATCATGGGCCTCACCAGGAATCAGTCTCTGGGGAGGCCCTAGGGCAGGAACCATGGCAAGCCCGCAAGGCAGCACTGGGCTCTCTTTCTCCTTGGGCTTGTCCTGGCAGCAGCCCTAGGACTATCCTAGGAGCAGTCCTCTCCCAAGGGACAGCTCAGTGAGAGGAAGGGGGACCCATGGTGGCACAGGTACAGCCCATGCTCTACAGTCCCATAAGCACAGCTTCCAGGGGTCCCTGCAGGGGACATGCCTGTTAAGAGTCATGGCGCCAGGCGTGTAATCCCAGCACTCTGGGAGGCAGAGGCAGGAGGATCACATGAGACCATGAATTTGAGACCAGCCTAGGCAACACGGTGAGACCTCATCCTCTATAAAAAGGAACACAATGAGCTGGATGTGGTGTCGTGTGTCTGTAGTCTCAGCTACTCAGGAGGTTGAGGCTGCAGTGAGCTGTGAGCATGCCACTGCACTCCAGTCTGGATGACAGAGGGAGACCCCCAACTCAAAAGAAAAAAAAAAAAGTCACTGCATTTGGGAAGCCCGACACTATCACACCCTCATTAGTTATGTGGAGCTCTGCAGTCAGTCTAGGTATAGTGTACTAGGAAGAGACCATTTTTACCAAAATCCACGTTGCCTCCTAAGATAGTTGACACCGCTTTTCATGATCTGTTTCCCAGGAAACTGAGCTTTGTAACCATTTTGTTAGCCCCTTGCTCCGAAATCTCTTTCCTCGCTAGGCCTCAGTTCTCTCATCTGAAAAATGAGAGACTTGGGCAGCATTTGACACAGTTTTGTAATTGAAGGAGCATTTCCATATCGAGCTTGGCAGCCACTCCCAGAATCTGAACCTAGTTCCCGCTCCTAAGATGGCTCATAGACATCCTGACTGTACCCACTGGGCCTGTGGACTTCTATTCTCTAGAGAATTCCAGGGGCCTGGTCTTCAGAGGGAAGAAGGCGGCCACAGGAGATGCCCTTGAACCCCAGAGGCTCACTCTGCTGCTGGGCTTCTCCCCAGCAGCACCCTCTTGCTTCCTTTGGGGCTGGCCACCAGAGGGAAACTCACAGTCACTAGCCTGGGCTCACCTGCCTCTCCCTGTCCAGGTGGGCTGCAAGCTGGTCATGGTGTTCTTCCAGTACTGCATCATGGCCAACTACGCCTGGTTGCTGGTGGAAGGCCTCTACCTTCACACACTCCTCGTCATCTCCTTCTCCGAAAGGAAGTACCTCCAGGGATTTGTCGCCCTCGGATGGGGTATGTTTCTCCATGGGTACAGTACCTGTGTGGTGGGACAGGGCACTGAGTTGAGAATCAGAGGACTTGGCTTCTAGTTCCAGCTTCACACTTACCTAACTTGGGTACTCTTAGACAAGTTGCTTGATGTTTGACCCTCTGGTCTCAGTTTATTTATCCGTCAAATGGGAAATACTAGCTAAAATTTAGCCCCAGTTTCTGGCATCTTTTGCCAGGGGTCCCCAACCCCTGGGCTGCACGGTACCTGTCCATGATCTGCTAGGAACACACAGTAGGAGGTGAGCAGCGAGCTGGGCGGAGCTTCACTTCCTGTCAGATCAGTGGTGGTGTTTAGATTCTCATAGGAGCAGGAACCCTGTTGTGAACTGTGCACATTGAGGGATCTATCTAGGCTGTGTCTTCTTTATGAGAATCTAATCTCTGATGGTCCCTCCCCCACTCCTTGCCCCTTTCTGTCTGTGGAAAACTGTCTTCCATGAATCCTGTTCCTGAGGCCAGAAAAGTTGGGAACTGCTGCTTTTACGGCTTGGTACCACTTAACACTTGTGGGCTCATCTTCTTAGTCCATTTATGTGTCTTTTTTCTTTCATTCTTTCCACATTCAGGATGCTTTTGACTGCTGGCCTCAGAAAATCTGGCTGAACTAGGCTTTAAACATAAAGGAAATTGATTGGCTCATGTAACTGAAAAGTTCAGGTATCACCAGCTTCAGGCAAGGCTCCATCTAGCAGCTTAACAGTGTTTCTTTCTGTCTCTACTTTGCCTTTTGCAATGTCAATGCAGAAAGAGACTTGTCTGGCATTCTTTTTTTTTTTTTTGAGTTGGAGTCTCACTCTGTCGCCCACACTGGAGTGCAGTGGCCGCTCCCGGCCACCGCAGCCTCGACCTGCTGGGCCCCGGCGAGCCTTCCAAGTAGCCGGAATTACAGGCATGCACTACCATGCCTGGCTGATTTTTTTTATTTGTTGTAGAGATGAGGTCTCGCTGCCCAGGCAGGTCTCGAACCCGCGGGCTCAGGCAATCCACTCACCTCAGCCTCCCAAAGGCGCGGGATGACAGGCTGAGCCACCGAGCCCGGCTAGTCTGGCATTCTTAGCAAATATTCTGTAGTACACTCTGATTGGACTGCTTAAATAGCATACACATCCTTGAACCAATCACAGCAGCCTGAGAGAATAAAGTATGCTGATTGGCTTAAGCCACTCAAATCACAGGGCTTCCCAAAAGAAAGGCGAGTTCCATTTCTAGGAAGGAAGAGAAAGGACAGCAAGACAGCCAACTGCAGTCCCCCATGCTGTGTCTTCTGCATTTCCCTTCTGGTCAATGAAGACGACTGCAACTCCTGCCTCTTGAGCACTTACTGTGTGCCAGGCCTTGGGTTCAACACTTTTATGTATCATGTAATTATCACAGAAGCCTCCAGAGATCTCAGAGACCTTGGCTTCGAGCCGTGGCATAACATACTCAGCTGGCACCATAGACAGGGGCACACCCAGGATTCAAACCAAGGCCTGTCTGTTTCCAAAGCCCTTTAACTTTGATCCTACCTTTCATAAACATCCATCCACCTACCCATCCACCCATCCATCCATTCCTCCATCCATCCTTCCATTGTAAACATACGTGAGGTACCCAACTGGGTTCCGGACGGAAAGCCAGATTCCTGTGAGTGACTCACAGGCTTACAGAGAAGGTCACATAGATCAGCCTTTGGTTTCTCCCAGGTGCCTTTAATTAAGAAGTGTCCCTGCCAGCAACGCCCTCCACTGCCTTTTCTGCTTGTCCAAATCATTACATGCAAGGGCCCCATCTCCCCATCAGGGAAGTGGCTTGAGCTGACAGCTTGCTGTGCCCTCCTGCTTCGGAACCTTGGCAGCCAGGGGGGCTTGCAGGGCCACGTGGGTGTCTGCAGAGGCCAGGAGTCTCAGAGCACCTGGAACCAAGGACCTGCCTTATGTGGCTGACTCTGCCAAAAAAGCACTCAGCACTGAGCCCAACTCACTGAGTTTTAAATCCCAGATCTGCCAGGATTTAGCTGTATGAACACGGACAGTTTCCCCATCTATAATATTAAGATCATAATTTATTCAACATTCTTTGAGCACTTATTTGTGTTCAGAGATCACACAAATATAGAGATTACAAAAAAAATTTACTAGTTCTATCATGCAAGGGATCTGTAGTAGGGAAACAAAATTGCATTGGGATAATAGCTGTGTCACAGGTTTTTAAGAGGTTTGAATGAAATGAGTTCCTTCCTTTCTTTCTCGAATATTTGATTAAGCACGTACTATATGTCAGGCCCTGTGCTGGGTGCAGGGGATTAAGTAGTACATAAGACAGTGGTGGTTCCTTTTCTCCTGGCCTGTCTGCCAGGCACCAAAGAGACCCTGAAGGGACCCTGGAGGGCCTGAAGTCCCTCCATCTGTGTGAAGCCTTTCTCATGCAAAAGTGATGGCCTCTGACCCAATTTATACTGGTTTCTCCAGAGATAGGTTGCTTAAAAAGGTACGTACTCACTGTAAAACTTTACCCCCCCCAAAAAAAATTGCTTTTTTAATAGAAAAAACTTACCCTATATAGTTCCATATATTACTTTTTCTGGGATTTCCTTCCAACCTTTTTTTCGACTTGCAGTTTTTTTCCTACATAGTTGAATTTTGCTTCTTTCCATGAACACATAAACGGGTTCTATATTAATAGGTTGGTGCAAATGTAATCGCGGTTTTTGCCAGTTGAAATTTGCCATGTGATATTGGAATGCATTCTTAGTCACTATGGTTATGTTATACATCATTTTAACGTGCATTTCTCGTTTTATTTATTTATTTTGCTAATGACTTATTACTTGCTGTTTATTTTATATTTATTTTAGACCATGGTAATAATGTTAGACAAAAAGCAAATTCGAGCGATTTTCTTATTCGAGTTCAAAGTGGGTCTTAGAGCAGAGGAGGTAACTTGCAGTATCAACAATGCATTTGGCCCAGGAACTGCTAATGAACGTACAGTGCAGTGTGGTTCAAGAAGTTTTGCAAAGGAGACAAGTACCTTGAAGATGAGGGGCATAGTGGCCAAACATTGGAAGTTGACAATGGCCAACTGAGAGCAATCGTCGAAACGGATCCTCTTAAAACTACACCAGAAGTTGCTGGAGAACTCAACGTGGACCATTCTATGGTCGTTCGGCATTTGAAGCAAATCGGAAAGGTGAAAAAGCTTGATAAGTGGGTGCCTCATGAGCTGGGCGAAAATCATCGTTTTTGAAATGTCATCTTCTCTTATTCTGCGCACCAATGAACCATTTCTTGATCGGATTGTGATGTGGGACAAAAAGAAGATTTTATATGACAACCAGTGATCACTAACTCAGTGGTTGGACAAAGGACATGCTCCAAAGCACTTCCCAAAGCCAAACTTGCAGCAAAAAAAGATCATGGTCACTCTTCAGTGGTCTGCTGCCGGTCTGATCCACTACAGCATTCTGAATCCCGATGAAACCATTACATCTGAGAAGTATGCTCAGCAAATTGTTGAGATGCAATGCCTGCAGCTGGCACTGGACAACAGAAAGGGCCCAATCCTCTCCAAGACAACGTCTGACCGCAAAAGTTGAACAAATTGGGCTATGAAGTTTTGCCTCATCCACCATATTCAACTGACCTCTTGACAACCAACTACCACTTCTTCAAGCATCTCAACAACTTTTTGCAGGGAAAATGCTTTCTACAACCAGCAGGATGCAGAAAATGCTTTCCAAGAGTTCGTCGAATCCCGAAGCACAGATTTTTACCCTACAGGAATAAATAAACTTATGTCTCATTGGCAAAAATGTGTTGATTGTAATGGTTCCTATTTTGATTAACAAAGATGTATTTGAACCTGGTCATGATGATTTAAAACTCATAGTCTGAAACCGCAATTACTTTTGCACCAAACTAATATTTCAAATCTTTCACCATGTAGATGTATTTAACCAGATACCTGTTGTTTGGACATTTAGGTTGTTTCTAATTTTTCACTATTATGAACAGTACAGTGATGAATTCTTTTATGGGCCAAGCTTTTTCCATATGTTGAATAGCATCCCAGAATTCGAATTTCTGAGTCAAAAGGAATGAATACTTAAGGTTTTTAATACTTACACAAAACTTTTTTTTTCTTCTCTGAGTCAGGGTCTCACTCTGTCACCTAGGCTAGAGTGCAGTGGCACGGTCAAAACTTACTGCAGCCTCGACCTCCTGGGTTCAAGTGATCCTCCCGCCTCAGCCTTCCAAGTAGCTGGGACTATGGGCATGCACTAGCATGCCCAGTTTTTTTTATTTGCTCTTATTTTTGTAGAGACAAGGTCTTGCTATGTTGCCTAGGCTAATCTCAAACCCTTAGGCTCAAGCAATCCTCCTGCCTTGGCCTCCCAGAATGCTGGGATTACAGGCATGAGTCATCATGCCTGGCCTCAAAGCTTTAACTTTTTCAGACTGGCTGAGGTGTCAATCTGTGCCCAAAAAAGAGTGATGCCTCTGAGTGAACTTGAATGGGTGGCTCGGGGTGGGGACCAAGACACTGCATTTCTTTCTTTTTTTTTTTGAGTTGGAGTCTCACTCTGTTGCCCAGACTGGAGTGCAGTGGCCGCTCCCGGCCACCGCAGCCTCTACCCACTGGACTCTGGCGATCCTTCCGCCTCAGCCTTCCAAGTAGCCGGAATTACAGGCGCACGCTACCACGCCCGGCTGATTTTTTTAATTTATTGTAGAGATGAGGTTTCGAACCCGCGGGCTCAGGCAATCCACTTACCTCAGCCTCCCAAAGGCGCGGGATTACAGGCTGAGCTACCGAGCCCGGCTCATTTCTTTCTTTCTTTTTTTTTTTGGAGTCTCACTCTTGTCGCCCAGGTTGGAGTGCAGTGACATGGCCACCACAGCCGTGACCGGCTGGGGATTAGGTGATCCTTCCGCCTCAGCCTTCCAAGTACCTGGAACTATAGACAACACGCCACCACACCCAGCTAGAACTCTAACAAGTTCCCAGTGATACTGATATACTGCCAGGGTTCATCCTAGGAACCAATGACTTTGAAACCATCATAAATGTTCTGGTAAGGATAGAAGACAATGAACAGGTGCTCCTCAGAATTTCAGTTCTTTGCTCAAAGCACTCAGAATTGAAGCAAGGCCTTTTTTTTTTGAGTTGGAATCTCATTCTGTCGCCCAGACTGGAGTGCAGTGGCCGCTCCCGGCCACCGCAGCCTCGACCTGCTGTGCTCCAGCGATCCTTCTGCCTCAGCCTTCTAAGTAGCTGGAATTACAGGCGCGCGCTACCATGCCCGGCTAGTTTTTGGTTTATAGTGGAGATGAGATCTCGCCAAGTTGCCCAGGTGCGTCTCAAACTTGCAGGCTCAGGCGATCCACTCACCTCGGCCTCCCAAAGTGCTGGGATTATAGGCTGAGCCACCGAGCCTGGCCAGAAGCAAGGCCTTTTAAAAAATTATTTTTTTTTACAGCCATAGATGTTCTTAGTTTAAATAAATAAATAGGACTCCAAAGTTTATAATGCATAAAAACAGTCCTCTGCCCCTTCGTATTCCTACGTGAAGCTCCCCCAGAGGTAATGCTTGTTCACTCTTTTAGCTGTTCCTCTTAATATTTACTCTTGTGTCTCTAAACAACATAATACTATTTCTTGATTTGCCCATTCAAAGCATTAGATGTGGACTCTTTGTGATGGAAGATAAGGATATAAAATTATTCATCCGGGCCGGGCTCGGTGGCTCAGCCTATAATACCGCGCTTTGGGAGGCTGAGGTGAGTGAATTGCCTGAGCCCTCGGGTTCGAGATCCACCTGGGCAACTTGGCGAGACCTCATCTCTACAATAAATCAAAAAAAATTAATCGCGTGCCTGTAGTTCCAGCTACTTGGAAGGCTGAGGCGAAAGGATTGCCAGAGCCCAGCAGTTCAAGGCTGCAGTGGCCGGGAGCGGCCACTGCACTCCAGTCTGGGCAACTGAGTGATACTCCAACTCAAAAAATAAAATAAAATAAAATAAAATAATTCATCCACCTCCACTCTTCCATCATAGTCTCTTGCAATTTTTGGTTAAATCATATTCAATGTATATATTATTATATCTATGTAAATACTGTTTACTACTGAGCCAAGTAGTATGATGATTTTACTTCCAATCTTATTTAACTTTTTATTTAGCATTCCTGGTGTCATTTTTCATTTGCTTTATTATTATTATTATTATTTTTAGAGACAATGTCTTACTCTATCGCTCAGGCTGGAGTACAGTAGTACAATCATAGCTCACTGCAGCTTTGAACTCCTGGGCTCAGCAATCCTTCCGCCTCAGCCTACTGAGTAGTTAGGACTTTAGGCATGCACCACCTTGCTTGACTGTTTTTTTTTTTTTTTTTTTGGTAGAGATGTAGTCTCACTAGGCTGCCCAGACTAGTCTTTAACTCCTGACCCCAAGCAGTCGTCCCTTTTTGGCCTCCCAAAGAACTGGGATTATAAGTGTGAGCCACCACACCTGACCCATTTGCTTATTTAAAAAAATACATATATATATTGCTGTTATTAGTTCTCCCAAATTCTCTGAAAAACTTTCCAAAGCTAGTTTCCAAATCACCAAATGCAACATGAAATCTGTCAATTTCCTTCTGTTTGTTTGTTTCCTGCTGTATTCGTTTCCTAAGGCTGCCCTTAAAAATTGCCACAAACTTGGCCGGGCACAATGGCTCACACCCGTAATTCCACTTTAGGCTGAGGTGGGAGAATTGCTTGAGCCCAGAAGTTCAAGACCAATCTAGGCAATAGAGTGAGACCTCATCTCTACAAAAAGTAAACAAAATTAGCCAGGTGTGATGGCGTATGCCTGTAGTCCCAACTACTCTGGAGGCTGAGGCAGAAGGATCGCCTGATCCTGGAAAGTTGAAGCTGTGGTGAGCCATGATCGTGCCATTGCATTTCAGCCTGGGCAACAGAGCGAGACCCTGACTCAAAAAAAAAAAAAATTTGACACAAACGTGGTGGTTTAAAACAATTTAAATGGATTCTCTCACAGTTCTGGAGGTCAGACATCTGAAATCAAGGGGTTGGTTCCCTCTGGAGTGTCTGAAGAAGTCTCTGTTCCATATCTCCTAACTTCTGGTGGTGGCTGGCAATGCTTGACATTTCTTATCTTGTAGCCATATCACTCCCATTTCTGTCTGTGTCATTATATGAACTCCTTCCTCTATGTCTCCCTTGTGTTTCAAGACCTGCTTATAAGGATTACGATCACAATGGAGTAGGAACCTACACTAACCCAGTACGGCTTCATCTTAACCAATTACAACTGCAAAGACCCTATTTCCAAATAAGGTTACATTGTGAGGTTCTGGGTAGACATGAAATTGCGGGGAACACTATTCAACCCATTATATTTGCCAGTGTTCTTTCTAGAGCTTTCTCCCCTCCTGCTTGAGTTGGGCTGCTTGTCACTAGATGCACTCAGCTCCCTTAACCACCTTCGTGCTGAGAATTCCCTTCACCTTCCATGGTTCCTACTCTCTTTCCTTCTTGTCGCCCTGTCTTTGGTTTACTCTTTCCTTGTGTTAGTTAGTTAGGTACTACATCCTCTAGTACCTATCTGACAAAGAGTACCTAGAAGGACACTTTTTTCATCGTGTATCTGAAAATATCTTTGTTCAACCTTCACACCTCATTTGTTCTTTTGCTGGGTATAGAACAGGTTGAAACATCATTTTCCCTAGAATTTTGAAGACCCTGAGTTTTGGCATCAGGCGTTATGGGAGGTGCTGTGTCATTTGCCCCCTGAACCTTTTCGTTCCCCTCTCTCTATATAAGCGGAAGGATCTTCTTTTTTTTGAGTTGGAGTCCCACTCTGTCACCCAGACTGAAGTGCAGCGGCTGCTCCCGGCCATCGCAGCCTCGACCTGCTGGGATCCGGCGACCGTTCCGCCTCAGCCTTCCAAGTAGCCGGAATTACAGGCGCTTGCTACCACGCCCGGCTGATTTTTTGATATATTGTAGAGATGAGGTCTCTCCAAGTTGCCCAGGCGGGTCTCGAACCCACGGGCTCAGGCAGTCCACTCACCTCAGCCTCCCAAGGCGTGGGATTACAGGCTGAGCCACCGAGCCTGTCTCTTTTTGTGCTTTTAAATGTCTCGTGGACGTGCTCTGATGCAGGTCTTTTTCATCTGCCCATGGTGGTCCTTTCATCGGGAAACTCATGTCTTTTATTTCTTGAAAATGTTCTTACACTATATCTTGGGCATTTCTTTCCCTCTGGTTTTGATCCTCTCTTTTCTGAAACTCCTTTTAGTCCGTGCACATTCTGGAATCAACTTCGAATTTTCTAATTTCTTTTCTCTTACTTTTCATTCCACTGACCTTTCTGTTCTGCTTTCTGGGAGAGTCCTAGACTTTATCTTCCAACCCATTGGTTGCCTTTTTAATTTTTGTTTTCATACTTTCAATATGATTTTTCAATATTTCTTTTTCTTTTTGAGTTGGAGTCTCACTCTTGTCGCCCAGGCTGGAGTGCAGTGGCACACTCACGGCCACTGCAGCCTTGACTTGCTGGGTTTAGGCAGTCCTTCCACCTCAGGCTTCCAAGTAGCTGGAACGATTTTTCAATATTTCTAAGCCCTCTGTCTTGTTGTCTGATGCTCCCTGCTGACAGCATCCTGTTTGTGTCTTGTAGATGCAATCTTTTATCTTATCTCACTGATGATATTCTTTAGAGTTATTCTGTTCGAGTTCCTTCTGCTTCCCGTATGGCCTGTTTCCTCTGAGTTCCTTTTCTCTGTTTTGGCCTTTGCCTTTTATGTAATAAGATGTCAGTGACCTTGGTTGTCTGTTTCTATTTAAGAATGAATCACTTCAGAGCTGACTGGAACTGGAGAAGGGACTCTTGTCTCTGCAGGGAGACTGGACTGAAAGTGGCCACTGTGTCGGGGGTTCCCCAGCATCACTGTCTATAGGATAGAGACGAATCTTTTAATCTGCTGCCTGAGGTGTAGGTGGAGGCCTGGAGCAGGGGTCTGAAAACTGAGTGGCCTGGAGGTGAGGGGGGTTTTTACCCTTCAACTTTTAGATAAGCATGTCCATTAGAAATAGAATCTGTCAGCCAGGCTCGGTGGCTCAGCCTGTAATTCCACGCTTTGGGAAGCTGAGGTGAGTGGTTTGCCTGAGTCCGCGGGTTTGAGACCCACCTGGGCAACTTGGTGAGACCTCATCTCTACA
>NW_007257008.1:53025-77894 GCF_000164805.1 Carlito syrichta | reverse complement strand
CCGGAGCCCAGCAGGTCGAGGCTGCGGTGGCCGGGAGCGGCCACTGCCCTCCAGCCTAGGTGACAGAGTGAGACTCCAACTCAAAAAAAAAAAAAATAGAATCTGTCAAGACCCACCCGGGCAACTTGGTGAGACCTTGTCTCTACAATAAATCAAAAACTAGCCGGGCCTGGTGGTGCCCAATTGTAGGAAGGCTGAGGCGGAAGGATTGCCAGAGCTCAGCAGGTCGAGGTTGCAGTGGCTGGGAGCATGCCACTGCCCTCCAGCCTGGGAGACAGAGTGAGACTCCAACTCAAAAAAAAAAAAGAATCTGAGCCACACAGGTAACTTAATATTTTCTAGTAGCCACAGTAAACAGCAAAAACAAACGGGGATACTGGATTCAATAACATATTCTATTAAACCCAACATAACCAAAACAGTATCATCTCAATGTACAATCAATGTAAAACTTATTAACGATATATTTTACATTCATTTATTCGCACTAAGTCTTCAAGATCTGGAGTCTACCTTGCACTTAGAGCACAGTTCAATAGGGACCACGTATCAGGGCTCTACAACCACAGTGGCCAGCACACTGGACAGCTTGGGCAGAGACCATCATTTCATTCCTTTTCAGCCAAGCATCCTCATCCCCCACCCTCCCTCTGCTGGGCTGGAGCCCCAGTTCTCCACGGCTCAGTTTCTCCAGAGTATAAACTCTCTTGGGGACACATAGCTAACTATGTGGTCTCATGGGGGTTTCGGCTACCTGGGGTGGTTATCTGCTTCTTTTTTTTTTTTTTTTTTGAGTTGGAGTCTCACTCTGTCACCCAGACTGGAGTGCAGTGGCCGCTCCTGGCCACCGCAGCCTCGACCTGCTGGGCTCCGGCGATCCTTCCGCCTCAGCCTTCCAAGTAGCCGGAATTACAGGCACGCGCTACCACGCCCGGCTGATTTTTTGATTTATTGTAGAGATGAGGTCTCGCTGCCCAGGCGGGTCTCGAACCTGCGGGCTCAGGCAATCCACTCACCTCAGCCTCCCAAAGGCGCGGAATGACAGGCTGAGCCACCGAGCCCGGCTGGTTATCTGCTTCTTAACTAGACCTTCCAAATGCTCCAGCCCTACCCTGTCTCCTGCTTCCTGGGGTACCTGGTGCCCCTGGCCGTAGAGCAGCTTCGGGTACTTCACTCAGCAGCGTCACCCCAGACAGCATTCCTGTCGCAGCTTTCTGGCTCTGGGACATCACTGCCACTCCCTGCCAGCTTTCTGTGTTCCTAAATGTGTTGACCGTTCACAGCCACCCTACCCTTCCCAGCCTTTGTGTTTACGGGCTTGGACCATTTCTGTGTCTTCACTATCATTGTAGAGGGGCTTCAGGGGGAAGTAGAGATAAATGTGTAAGTTCAGTGTGCCATGTTTAAGCGGAAGTCAGGAAATGTTGTGTTTTATCTTCCAAATTCTTGTGTACATGATCTCTTCTGCAGTCCAAAATGTGTTCTTGTTTAAATAAGACGGTGGTGGCTTATATTACCAGTTAAATGGCCAAGCATTTTACAAACTAACATTTGAATAAAATAGATCCTTCTCCCATGACCTGTGTCCAAACCCCAGCTCCCACCCCTGCACACAGCCAGGCAGGTCCCAGTTCAAGAAGAGGGTTCCACAAGCCTGCAAAGGAGTCGCAGTCTCCTCTGCCGCCTTCTCTGCAGAAGTCCCCTGGAGCCTGGCCCAGGCTCCCAGGAGACCTTCTAACCCCAAGTGGCCTTCGGGATCCCAGGGCATTCCCAGACCCCTTGAAGTATGTTGCTACACATTTATACAGGATGACAAAGGAGTTTCCATGGAAACCAAATCTTGGTACCTACTCAGTACCTAGGCTGGGGTTGCCGAATGTTCTCGTGCATGTGTTGAAAATGGAGTCCTCTGTCCCTTCTTTATTTTCTATCTCAGGTTCTCCGGCCATTTTTGTCGCTTCGTGGGCCCTCACCAGGCACTTTCTGGAAGACATCGGGTAAGCTGTTGGAAGGAGCGGTAACAAGGGTGTATTTGACATCATCCAGCTTTTCAGACAGCACAGATACAGCTATCTAGGAAAGGCCTGTTTCTCAGAATAGGGATCGCCGGAGCTCAGCAGGTCGAGGTTGCAGTGGCTGGGAGTATGCCACTGCCCTCCAGCCTGGGAGACAGAGTGAGACTCCAACTCAAAAAAAAAAAAAAAGAGTCTGAGCCACACAGGTAACTTAATATTTTCTAGTAACCACAGTAAACAGCAAAAACAAACAGGGGATACTGGATTTAATAACATATTCTATTAAACCCAACATAACCAAAACAGTATCATCTCAATATACAATCAATGTAAAACTTATTAACGATATATTTTACATTCATTTACTCACACTAAGACTTCAAGATCTGGTGTCTATCTTGCACTTAGAGCATAATTCAATAGGAACCATATATCAGGGCTCTACAGTCACAGTGGCCAGCACACTGGACAGCTTGGGCAGAGACCATCATTTCGTTCCTGTTCAGCTGAGTCTTCCGGAGTAATGCCCATTGCTCCTGGGTGTGTTTCCAGAGGGGGCAAGCAGCCTTGGCCACAGTCACTTTGCCCACTTGCCAGCTCTGTGCATAGGGCAGGTGTCAGGCCAGAGCTGTGGGCTCCGGGCAGGTGTTACACAGTGGAGGAGGCTCATGGAAGGGCCAGCCCAGTGTTTCCTTCCTCCTGGCATCTTCTTCCTGGATTCCTCCCCACCCCTGGGTGTTTAGGAACCCTGCAGAACCAGGCTTTAAAGAAGCCCAGCACTGCGGGGGAGGTCAGCCCAGAGACACACCTGAGAGTAGGCATGTGGGAGGCAAGCTTGAAAGACGGCAGGGATGAATTGAGACAGCGTGACCGAGTGGGAGTCGGTTTCTCCAGGACATAATGACACAGCCGGGCCAACAAGTGGAGCAGTTGGATGAGGAATACAAGTGTCTTGTAGTCCAAATTTAGCCCAAAATGATTGCTTCAAAACACTTTTAATTTTTAAGTGGCTTCAAAATGATTGTCCTAATTCGCTTTTTAAAAACATTTGAATTTTCAGCCTCCTTGGAAAAAAAAATGGGAAGGTCTTTTAACATTTCTCATTTTTCCTTGTGGCTGGAGCAGAGTTTTGGCTGCCTTGGACAGGGTACATGCTTCCCAGTTGGCCAAGTACCCTTCAGGCCTGATGTCCCCTGAATCCCGAGGTCACATGTCAGCCATCCAACCTCTTCACTCACTGATGTCATCTGCCTGGCCTCTGTTGGCAGTTGAATTTGCCACTGTGCTCCCCAGTGGATTCTGACAACGAGGTCAGGGATCCAGGGCTCTCCTGGCCCACAGGCCCCACAGATGTGCGCGGAGACAGGTGGCCGCTCCCTCGGCCCTAGCAGTGCTCCTGGGCGGCGGGCAAGGGGCCACAGCATGGGTCCTTTGTACCTAGGGCCACCTCAGGGAACATGTCCTTGCCCGTGGGACCAGCTCCCGCTCCTAACCCTGCCTGGCTTTCTCTCCCATAGGTGCTGGGACATCAATGCCAACACATCCATCTGGTGGGTCATTCGAGGGCCTGTGATCCTCTCCATCCTGGTGAGTGGCCATCCTCCCTGAGCTTGGGGTGAGTGGGAGAGACTAGAACAGTGACCGGCCAGCAGGGGCAGAGGGCGGGGAGAGAGGGCTCCCTCCAGCTGCGGGGAGGGATAAGCCACAGGCTTCCAGAGGCTAGAGAGCAGTGTGGGGTCTGGAGCTCCAACCCCTACAGAATGTGGGAGAGAGTGGGGTGAGGGGCGGACAGGAGGCAAGAGTTTATGGACGTTGCTCTTTTCCATGAGCTGCAGCTGGAGTGTAATGAGCAGAGTTCCTTGTCCTAAACTGGTCACTCCCACTGGCCTGAAATTCCACCTTCACTGGTTCAGAGCTGTGGGCCTTGGACATTTTTCTAGGCGTTCTCTGGGAGGAGTCGCTGAGCTGGGACCACAAAAGGAGGCGGGGATGTGGCTGGGGGAAGCTGAGTGAGGCCATGGGCTTGGGGGTGGGCCTGCAGGAGTGACCTCAGGGGAGGGATGCGGGAGTGACCCTCCCGGATGGGCGCTCGGAAGGTCTCAACCCTGACCTCCCTTTCAAATCACCTGAGAGCTTTGAGAAAATACTCAGAGAGATTCAGACTCTTGTTCTGGCAGGCTACATCTTTAAGACCCCAAGTGCTTCTGCTCTGCACCAGGGTTGAGAACCCTCTATCCGAGCCTGGGGGCAAGAACGGGGGTAAAAGTAGGGGGACAGAGAAGAGCGGACACCTGGGGACGCACAGGAATTGTCTCGCAGATGGACTCAGCCTTCAGCTGGAACTAACATCCACAGGGCTCAGGGATGCCCAAGGCCACAGATCAAGGTAACAGAGAATGCAGCCGGGCTCGATGGCTCAGCCTGTAATCCTACGCCTTGGGAGGCTGAGGTGAGTGGATTGCCTGAGCCCGTGGGTTCGAGACCCGCCTGGGCAACTTGGCGAGACCTCATCTCTACAATAAATCAAAAAACTAGCCGGGCATGGTAGCGTGTGCCTGTAGTTCCAGCTACTCGGAAGGCTGAGGCAGAAGGATCGCCGGAGCCCAGCAGGTCGAGGCTGCAGTGGCCTGGCGACAGAGTGAGACTCCGACTCAAAAAAACAAACAAACAGAGAATGGCTTTCGCCAGGCTTTCTGGGCTGGGGTAAGGGGAGAGGGCACGGGACAGGGTGGCGGCTCCTTCCTCGTCCACTAGCTGACTTGGTGACCTTTTGGGACCCGCTGAGAGGACGGGCCATTTCATGACAACCTTCTTTTTTTTAACAGAATAAGCACGAAAAATGTACAAAACACAAAGTGGTTTTTTGGGGGTTTTTTTGAGACAGAGTCTCACTCTCACCCAGACTGAAGTGCAGTGGTATGATCACGACTCACTGCAGCCTTGAACTCCTGGGGCAAGGGATCCTCCCACCTCAGCCTCTCAAGTAGCTGGATTACAGGTGCTCACCATCATGCGCTCCTAATTTTGAAGAGATGGGGGTCTTACTGTGCTGCCCAGGCTGGTCTCACGTGATCCTCCTGCCTCAGCCTCCCAAAGTGCTGGAATTACAGGCATAAGGCACCATGCCCAGCCTACAAAAATGTATTTTTTAAAAGGAGAAAAAAAGTCACTCATCGTTCTACATGAAACATACATATTATGAGCATGCTGTACCTTTTCTTCCTGTCATTTTCTTTGAGCAGACAAAACTTTGCCTTTTCAAAATATTTAATATAGTTTTGCATCCTAGTTGGGTTTTTTTTTCCCACTTAGCAATAGATGTGCGCTTTTCTGTGTCATTTCAAACTATTTGACACACTAATTTGCTATGGCTTCATAAAATTCCTGCAGGAGGCGATTTCCCCATTTGGTGAGGCCAGCCCAGCCATTGTTCTGAGTCTTGGACAGCCCAGCCCAGGAGAGACCTGGATGAGGCCTACCAGCTCCAGGGTCCAGGGCTGGTTTCAAAGGATCAAGGTCTACCTAGCAATTGAGGATGTTGGGTGGGCACTCATGACACAAAATACCTCCCCACCCACATGTTGTGGGGCCTAAAATTCTGCTATTTAAAATTAGACTCAGCCGGGCTCGGTGGCTCAGCCTGTAATCCCAGCACTTTGGGAGGCCAATGCAAGTGGATTGCCTGAACCCGTGGGTTTGAGACCTGCCTGGGCAACTTGGCGAGACCTCGTCTCTGCAATAAATCAACAAATTAGCTGGGCGTGGTAGCGCACACCCGTAGTTCCAGCTACTTGGAAGGCTGAGGCGCAGGGATCGCCGGAGCCCAGCAGGTCGAGGCTGCGGTGGCCGGGAGTGGCCACTGCCCTCCAGTCTGGGTGATGGAGTGAGACTCCGACTCAAAAATAAAATAAAATAAAACAAAATTAGACTCATTCTTGGGATCTTAAAGACTTATTATTATTATTATTATTATTTTGCCTTCAAATGCTTCCTATTAAATTAAATACAACTCTAATGCAAGCAGAGTTAAGTTAAATGAAATTAAATAGCCTTTGTGAGTTGACAGCACTTACAACCAGCTTAGAGCAAGGCTGCTGAGAAGTAGTGTTCCCCAAAAGGCAGTGCTGGGCCAGGAGCCCTAGACAGTCACTAATCCTGTGTCTTTTGGCAAGCGTTCCCAGGCCGCAGGCTACCCATGTGAATAATGACTGTGCCAGGCTGGGTGATTTCACTGATCCTGCTTTTGTCAAATGACCCTGGAGTAGGTGGGTGAGAGGGGAGGAGAGATGTGGACAGCTTCCTAACATGGCCGGCACTGGGGTTGGCCGAGGGGACACCCAAAGAAATAAAAAGACTGAATTCCTGCCCTTCAGGAAGTTACTATTGAGTTGGCAGATAAGTAGGCACACACGTTTGACAGATAAATACATGCAGTCCCGTTAAGATATTCGAAGTGCTCTTACACAGTAACATCAGCCCTAAATACAATGCATCAGTAGAGGTAGGTAATCAATGGTGGCTTCCTGGGGCTGGTGATTGAGCTACAAACTAGTCCTCAGATCAGCAACTTCAGCGTCATCTGGGGGGTGTTAAAGATGAAAATTCTGGCCAGGCACAGTGGCTCATGCCTGTTATCCCAGCACTTTGGGAGGCTGAGGCTGGAGGATTGCTTGAGCCCAGGAGTTCAACACCAGCTTAGGCAATTGGCAATATAGGGAGACCTCGTCTCTATAAAAAATCAAAAAATTAGCTGGGTGTGGTGGTACACGCCTATAGTCCCAGCTACTAAAGCGGCTGAGGCAGGAGGATTGCTTGAGCCCAGGAGGTTGAGGCTATGGTGAGCCATGATTGTGTGCCACTGCACTCCAGCTTGGGCTGAAGTGAGATCCCAATTCAAGAAAGGAAGGAAGGAAGGAAGGAAGAAAATTCTTGATCAGACACGGTGACTCATGCCTGTAATCCCAGCATTTTGGGAGGCTGTGGTAGAATTGCTTGAGCCTAGGAGTTCGAGGTTATAGTGAGCTATGATCATGTACCTGGGTGACAGAGCAAGACTCCTATCTATTAAAAAGGAAGAAAAGAAAATGATTGGGTCCCAAGCCAGATTTGCAGAACCCTAATCTATAGGAGTGCAGCCCAGCAACTTTGAGAACCACTCAGCCACTGCTGTGAAATGATCAGCTTTGGCATTACATGAACTGGGGCTTGTTAGAAATGCAGAACCTCCAATTTTTGGGCAGTGGCTGAATTCTCCCTGGCTCCCTCCCTCCTCCACCCTCTCGTTAATTGTCTTGTTTTAGAGTCCCGTGTTCTGCTTTAATATCTTGGTTCTCATTTTGCCTATTGTCTCAATTTCGAGGGTGGTGTATGATTGGGACCTAATCAAAGAGGTTTCAGTGACCTTGGCTGCTATGAATGACATGATAGGTGCTGTCTCTGGCGGTAGATAAATAGGTAGAATTGTAGTCTGGACATCTTTAGGAGTTAGAATCTAACCTCAAGAATAGGAAACATAAGTACAGGGATAAAGGAGCACTCCTGTTTTCTGGGATGGGGAGGTTTTACACTAACAAACTCAGTTCAGGTGAAGGGTTAAGCTGTAACACACTTGGATTTCCTCAGCCCCTTTTGGCTGTAGTACTGCAGCCCTGATTTGTTCATGACGCTAATATGTGTAGATACTTTGTATTTTGTGACGTCATGATGACATCAGTGCCAATTTCGCTGGTTTAAGTACAAATAAATAAAATAACCTTTTTACCTCTAAAAAACAAGAAATGCAGAATCTCGGACCCACCCCAACCTGCATTTTAACAAGATCCTCAGGGGAGTCCAGTGCTCTTCAAGGGTGAGGAAGCTGCCCAGCAAGTGAACAGACCTTAGAGCTCTTGCATTCCAGGGATAGGAAGGAGTGCTACCTGCAGCCATGGTCTCCAAACCATTTGTTTCACCAGGACTTGCGAGGGGTGGAGCAGGGGTGATGTGCCATCCTAATTGTGGTGTCTGCAATGCCTTCTCTACCTCAGGACCAGGGGACAGGGCCAGGAGAGGTGACTGGGAAAAAAAGACACCTGAGGCCCCACCTCTGCCTTGTGTTTTGCAGATTAATTTCATCCTTTTTATAAACATTCTGAGAATCTTGATGAGAAAACTTAGAACGCAAGAAACAAGAGGAAATGAAGTGAGCCATTACAAGTAAGTGGAGGGCAAAGACTGGGCATGCTCAGTCCGTCAGCAAGCATTTACTGAGCACCTGCTGTATACTCCACTGGCACTGGAGGTGGGGGAAAAGTTGTAGACCTAGTCCCAAGAAGTTTGTAGTGTAAATGGGGATGGGTGGGGAGGGAAATAAGTCTGATTGTGAAGCCTCAGACACTATGGGGGAGGGAGGGGGTGAGGGGATTAAGAAATCCCAGGCAGGAAGCCTGGAAACAGATCTTACCCTGGGGCAAGACTGGGGGGTCTCAGCATGGGTTCAGGGACCCCAATTCAGACAAATCTGTGTAGGTACAATGTGTATTTGTCAGGGGAGAATGCCTTAGCTTTCATCAGGCTTTTAAGGAGATGCATGATCCAAAAATACTTAAAACCTTGAAGATGTCCAGTCTCGGTTGGCTCAGCCTGTAATCCTAGCACTTTGGGAGGCCGAGGCGAGTGGATTGCCTGAGCCTGCGGGTTCAAGACTTGCCCAGAAACTTGGCAAGACCTCGTCTCTACAATAAATAAAAAATTAGCCGGGCATGGGAGTGCACACCTGTAGTTCCGGCTACTTGGAAGGCTGAGGAAGGATCGCTGGAACCCAGCCGGTCGAGGCTGTGGTGGCCAGGAGCATGCCTGCCACTGCACTCCAGTCTGGGCAACAGAGTGAGACTCCAACTCAAAAACAAAAAACCAACAAAAAACCTTGAAGATGTTAAAGAGAAATATGTTTTCTAGGGCTGCTATAACAAAATATCACAAACTAGGTGGCTCCAACAGCAGATATTTATTTTCTCACAGTTCTAGAGGCTGAAAGTCCAAGATCAAGGTGTCCTAAAGCCTCTCCTTGGCTTGCAGATGGCCACCTTCTCCCGTATCCTCACATGGCCTTTCCTCTGTGGGTGGATACCCCTGGTGTCTCTCTGTGTGTCCAGATTTCCTCTTCTTATAAAGATACTAGTTGATTAGATTAGGCCCCACCCTGCCCTCATTTTAGCATAGCTACCTCTTTAAAAACTCTCCAAATATCACATTCTGAGACTCTGGGGGTTGGGGCTTCAGTATAAGAACTTGGGAGGAAAGCTCTTCAGCCCATAACAGATGTTAAAGACCATTTTGTGTCCAACAGAGACTTTTTCCATTTTGAGTTTTGAGAATATGGCAGTGGCTTGGATTATTGGTGTCAGATTCCTGAGGATCCGGGATAAAGCTGCCAGATAAAATACAGGATGCCCCGCTACATTTGAATTTTAGATAAACAACAAATAGTTTTTTAGTACTTATACCCTCAAAGAGGACCCATTGTTTATCTGGAATTCAGATGTAACTGGGCATCCTGTATTTTCACTTGCTAAATTTGGCAACCCTAATCTGGGAAGAAAATACTTCTCCTTACAGGTATTCAGTATCTAACAAATAGAAAAGCTGGCTTTGCTTGTATGTTAGGCAAAGAGTGGCAGTAATATATGCACATAATTAATGAATAAATACATACGTAAATAAAGTTATTCGGGTGGGTACCGATTTTTTTTCTTTTACTGAAAAAAAAGAGCTGTGTGATCAGAAAGTTTTGGGGATTACCCGAGTTGATAAGTGTTGTATCTGGGTGATGGGTATGTGGGAGGTAGACATTTTCCAAAAAAAAAGTGAAAACAAAGAAGCCTGGGGATACTGCGGCCAAGCCTCAGTGATGAGGCCTGAACTGGGAAGCCGCAAAGTTGCACATCGTGGGAAGGGGCCGGAGGACGGCAGAACAGGAGGCTGCAGCGTGTCTCTACATCCCCAGGCGTCTGGCCAAGTCCACCCTCCTGCTGATCCCCCTCTTTGGCATCCACTACATCGTCTTCGCCTTCTCCCCAGAGGACGCCATGGAGATCCAGCTGTTTTTCGAATTGGCCCTTGGCTCATTCCAGGTAAGCTTCAGGGACGGTGCCTGCAAGCTGCGGAGCGTTCTGTCTGTCCGTAGAGAGAAGTGGAGGCCAGAGAGACAGCAAGCCAGCGCTTCCTAAATTTCTGTGGTGGCTTGGAACGGGGGAGGTCTCATTTGGCAGACACCCAGGGGAAGGAGAAATGAGCTTAAGTGTGCTGTGGCACCCCACCAGTCAAGTGGGGGTGGGAGATAAAACTAAAAGAGACTGAGAGACTGACTCAACGGAAAACAGTAAGAAAAAGTAACCCCAGGACAGGACACTATATTGTACAAGTCTCAATAGCAAGACGTTGTCAAAATAATCTAAATGCTGATGGCCAAGTCATCAAAAAGTCAGGCAGGGGTGGGGAGTGTTTGAAATAGAACAGTATCCTCATTTTCATTACTGGGAAGTCCACAGAAAATGCCCAAAGTTGAAAACTCCACAAGTAGCAACATCAGCATATTATTTAGAATCAGTTAAGAGTTTCAAGTGATAGTTACATCTAAGGAACAGGAAATGGGGGCAGGGTGTCAGGAGGTTGTTGGTTTTTTTGCAACGGGAATCATTTGACTTTTTCAAACTATGTGCATTCACGGGTTATTAAAACTAAAAACTGACTTAAAAAAATAAAGACAGAAAGTGAGGTGGAAAATCACTCACCTAAAATTCAGCAAGATAAGCGGTTAAAAAAAAAAAGTAAACGTGTTTGGGACATGAGTCCCACAATGTCATTTGTTTATTTACTCAGAGTTATTTCCTTCCAAAAAGAATGTGATGTTGCTTTTGGAAAAACATACAGAAGAAAAAAAATAAGTAGAGGAAGGATCAGTGAAAAAGAATATAAAGCTGGTTGAGTTCACATACAAAAAAGAATTTGATAACGTCCTGTAAAGGTAGAAGAGATGATCCTGGGGGTTCGAGACCAGCCTGGGCAACTTGATGAGACCACGTCTCTACAATAAATCACACACACAAAAACTAGCTGGTGTGGTGGCATGCGTCTGTAGTTCCAGCTACTTGCAAGGCTGAGGCGGAAGGATCGCCTGAGCCCAGCAGGTTGAGGCTGCGGTGACCACGAGCATGCCAGTGCACTCCAGACTGGGTGACAAAAGTGAGGCTCCAACTCAAAAAAAGAAAAAAAGGTGGGAGAGATGAGGCTTAGAGCTTCCCAGTAGCCAAAGCAAAGACAAACGGCCTGTTTCAGGATTTATGGGATCCATAAAACCAAAACAAACTAATGGCCAGGAAAAGCTCAGTGATTATAGGCTCTGGTGCTTGAGAGGAAATTCTCCCAATTTTTTTTTTTTAAAGGAGTTAGCCCATCTTCAACAATGTTTCCACAATAGGGTGATATTGTCCTCCAAAGTCTTCACTGGAGGAGGCCTCAGCTTCAGGGAGGGGTCTCAGAACCTCCCCTCATCCCCAGAGTTCTGTTCAGGACGCAGCACTGGGAACACATCACAGGTGGAGTCAGGTCCTGCCCTCCCCACGCCTTCAGACCCTCCCCTCCTCGGAGCTGCTCCTCTGCCCCGCACCCCCCCCACCAGGCCTCCTGAGAACCCAGCCTCTGGCTTTATCCGTGATTCTTGCCTCTCAGCCAGAGAGCCGGGAAGCTTTCCCCACCTCTTGTCATGTTGGGGCAGACTGGGCACACAGTGGCCCATTTAGCAGGCAGGGGACTTGCGGTCCATCCAGTCAGGTGAAACGACTTGACTTGGCTCAGAAGAGGGACTGTGCTGAGAGCTAGGAGACCCAGGTCCACCCTGTCCTAGATGGAGTCCTCCTATTTCCCAGAGTTGGGCCTGCGGACTGCTTCTTCGGGAAAGTGGCTTGTCAAGAAAAAACCAAAAGCACTTTCTAAATGTTCCTATAGATGTTTATGAAGAAAAGGAAGCTTTAAAAGTTTTATGCACATATATGTATGCATATGTTCTTATATACGCACACATAAATAAAACACATGTGTACATATACATATATGGAAATGTCTTTCATACAAAAGTGAAGAGAGTAGGACAATGAACTTCCTTTCCCATCCTCAGCAACATCCACGCAGGGCCTGTCTTGTTTCATCTCCATCCCTACCCCGCTATCCATCCCCACCTTTTAAGGGAAATCCAAGACATCCTATTATTTCATCTGTAAGCATCTAGTATGTACTTCTTTTTTTTTTAGATTACAAAATATTTTAAAGCAAATTAGAGAGAGAGAGAGAGAGGAGATTCACCTCCCCAAGGTAGGGAACAGGTCAAAAACTAGGAAACATGGCCACTCCATGTCGTAACAAGGCAATGGCCTAGTATGTACTTCTAGAAGACAGCAGTTTAAAGAAGAGCACACACAACCACCATACCATTATCACTGTTATATACTTATTTTTTTTTCTGAGTTGGAGTCTCACTCTGTCGCCCAAGCTGGAGTGCAGTGGCCGCTCCTGGCCACTGCAGCCTCGACTTGCTGGGCTCCGGCGATCCTTCCGCCTCAGCCTTCCAAGCAGCTGGAACTACAGGCATGCGCTACCACACCCGGCTATTTTTTTTTTATTTATAGTAGAGGTGAGGTCGCCAAGTTGCCCAGAGGGGGTCTCGAATCCACAGGCTCAGGTAATTCACTCACCTCGGCCTCCCAAAGCGCGGAATTACAGGCTGAGCAACTGAGCCCAGCCTGTTATATAAAAACCTAAAATGTATTAACTCTTTCTGATTGCATGAATAAACACTTGCTTATTGTGGATCATTTGAGATATAAGAAAAAGTAAAAAAGAAGGAAAAAACCCCATACCATCTCATAATCCAGAAATAACCTCTGCTAAAATGTTGGTGTGTTTACTTCCGTCTCTTTTCTGTCCACAAAGATACACAGACACATAATTTGGGTCATGATGAGTACGGTCTTGTATCCTGCTGGTTTTGCTTAATTCTCTATCATGCCCGTCATGAACGTTTCCTCGTGTCATTAAAATTCTTCAAAGTCTTCATTCTTAATGATCATAAAATCACTGTGGAATTTAGTAAACTTGCTGGCTTGGTGAGACTTGCCCTATATACACTTGGAGCACAGCGAAGTTGGTCCCTGGAGCCCCTCCCCGCCCCAAACAGTGAAATGTGGCCTTTTCCCCCGGGCAGGTGAGGAGGGCTGCAGCCTCAGCCGGGCCAAGGATCTGGGCCAAGCACAAAGAGCTCTAGTCATGCCTACACTGCTCTGTGACTCAGTGCTCTCACCTATAAAGTGGGCATCTTCCTACCTACCTCTGAGGGCCTTGGCAAGAGCTTTGAAACACCTGGAACCCAGAATCCTACAATGACCCAGACGAGGCTGTGCTCTAGTATAGATTTTTTTTTTTTTTTTTTTTTTGAGTTGGAGTCTCACTCTGTCGCCCAGACTGGAGTGCAGTGGCCGCTCCCGGCCACCGCAGCCTTGACCTGCTGGGCTCCGGCGATCCTTCCGCCTCAGCCTTCCGAGTAGCCGGAATTACAGGCATGCGCTACCATGCCCGGCTGATTTTTTTTTTATTTACTGTAGAGATGAGGTCTCGCTGCCCAGGCGGGTCTCGAACCCGCGGGCTCAGGCAATCCACTCACCTCAGCCTCCCAAAGGCGCGGGATTACAGGCTGAGCCACCGAGCCCGGATTAGTATAGATATTTAGAAGCCTGTCTTGAAGTGCCTTTCACTGTCTCTGACCGGGGTTCCCAGGTGGTGATGCCTGTGTGTTGGAACTATCTAGGGAAGCTTTAAAAGCTGCCAATACTCCTGCACCCAGTTGGGGTTTAGGAAGCGTAACCTGGGCAAAAAGCTCCCAGGTGATTCTAATGTGCAACAAAATTTGGAAACCACTGCCCTGAGTTAAGTGTTCCTGCCCTTCAAATAGTCCCCATTCCATATAGGAGTCCTTGGTGCCTGCAGTTCTAAAGCAAACTCTTCTAGCCTCATCACTCACTCTTGTTCAAATGCCCACCTCCCTAATCAGTCGCACATATTAAACCCACAATAGACAGGCTGGCTCATCGCCCTTTGGGTTCCTTTCCAATGTAGTGAGATGCTACAGCAGGCCTGGGCGGGGTTAGGCCATCTCGGGTCAGAGCTGTGGTGACGCCTCTATGGAGGGAGAGCAGGCCTGTAAGGGAGAGAAGGGTGGCCCGAGATAAGTCTCTGAAAGAGGAGGCGAGCAGGAAGGGTGGCCCGAGATAGGTCCCCGAAAGAGCAGGCGAGCAGGAGAGACACACAGAGATGCCGCTCCCTGCTGGTCTGCAGGCCTCAGGCTCCAAACAGGCATCCCACACTGGAGCCCCTGCCCTGGCAGAGCCCGCTGCCAGGATCCTGGGGGCACCGTCAAGAAATCGGGAGCTCCAGATACCGGGGAGGGAGGGTCTTAACAGGCACGCCTGGTGGGGTCAGACCACGGAGATGCAACCATCCATTTTCATTAAGCAAAGAGATCAAACACTGCTGCCATCTGGCCCAGACCGCCTCAGCTTGTTCTGACCACATTTTTCCAGTTTGAACTAGTTATCCGTGTCTAAACATCTTCAGATTCCCAGTTTATTTTGAGAACAAGACCATACAGGGCCCAGGGGCTTGCCCTGGGTGGGCTCCACTCCCTCCTAGTGGGGTGGGCATGCTTCAGGCACCTCCACTCCCTGCTGCTCCCAGGTGGCCCACCTTCCTAATTCAGGTGAGCTGTGCTGTCCCCACTGGCAGAGTTAGCAGACCCTACTTTACTGTCCCTGACTTCACATGTGTTTGAGGCCCTACATTAGACAGCAAGCACAAGAGACGAAAGGGAGCCAGCCCATGCTTGGTTGCAAGAACTCGTCTATGCTGGGTGATATAGGCACAGCCAAGGGCACTCTGGGAAGCCCACCAGAGGTAGGCCAAATTCCACCCCCCAGGTGAGAGGGGTGGGGAAGTCTGCCTGCAGCTTGTGATCAAAGGACCTGGGGAGGACGGGGTTGGCCAGCTGTCCAAGGCTGGGTGCTGTCCAAGACTGGGTCCTGAGCACCTGCACTAACCCCCTGCTACCTCTGCTCCTCTGGCAGGGACTGGTGGTGGCCGTGCTTTACTGCTTCCTCAACGGGGAGGTGAGTGATCTTGGGTTGTCCAGAAGCCTGGGAGAGCTCCTGGCCACTGGATTCTGGGTCAGGAGCAGCTACCAGGGAAGGGTGGTGGGAAGGTCTGGGCCTTCTAGCAAGGGATTTAGTCAGTCTTATGGGAGTCTGAGCTCAATTGGTGGGAGCCACAGAATCACCTGGAGGGCTTGTTCAAAACATTGCTGGGCTCTACTCTCAGTTTCTGATTTAGGAAAAATGGATTCTGTCAGTCTGGGCTGAGGTCAGAGAAGATGTTTTTGTTGTCATTTTTTATAAACAAGGTGTTTCTTTGTCATGGGCAAGTTCAGGAGACACAGGATGGAGGAACCCAGGTTCCTGACTTCCCTGCTGCTTGCTCAGTGGGATGATCTCAGTCACTGCCCTTCTCTGGGCCTGTCTTCCCGTATGTGAAATGAGTGACTCAGAAGAAATGTCTGCAACTCAGTCCTTAGTGACCTCCAAATGAGTGTTGAGTCCTTAGGAGACCACACACTCAACTTGAGGACCCTGGTCTTACACAGAGCATCTGGGTCAAGACACAAGCTCCACGCACACAGAAGCGGTGTAATCAACATCCCTCCAACACAGTATTGCACATAAGTCAAGCCTTTCTGTGACTGTTGACCGCCTATCTGGTTTTTGCATTTGACTGGGGGTGATCTCTGACGTCTTACAAAAATCAGGCATCAGGCTAGTCTCAAAGGTTTGACTGCTGCACCTGGGGATTATGAACATTTCCACAGAGCAATTTCATGGGTCCCAGATAAGTTCTGAGTTTGGGTGGCTTCTTGGGAGTAAGTATCCAGTCGTCCCAGGTACAGATCTGGATGTTTGAGTTCTGGAGTGTGGGAAATCTTTGGAATACAAAGTGATGAGATGATCGGTACAAGTGCCCAGGGGGATGGGGGGGCCCTCAGGGCCTCCTGGACATCAGGGCTAGGAATGGTCAGTCTGAGTGACCTGCAGGTGAGAGGACTGCAGGACCGCTGGGCAGGAGTGGCAGGGCCTGTGGGGAGCCGCCGCCATCCCCCCCGGGGGGCATGGATGGGGTTGGGGCACAGAGCTGTGTTTTCCTCCAGTGCTGATGGCTTCTCTCTGGGACAGGTGCAGCTGGAGTTCCAGAAGAAGTGGCGGCAGTGGCACCTCCGTGAGTTCCCGCTGCGCCCCCTGACCCTCAGCTCCTCCTTCACCAACACCAAAGCCAGCCCCTTGGAGCACAGCCGGGGCACCTGCAGGGCCAGTGTCATCTGAGAGGCTGGAGCCCACAGACAGAGGCCAAGCGGGTCCTGAGAGGGCTGGACCCTACTGCAGGCAGTGCGTCTTCCCAGCAGATACCCTGTGCTCTCTCCTGTGACTGGTGACACCCCTCCCCCAGGCCCTGGATTCCCCAGAACAAAAAGGATGTGGGGCACCTTGGGGTGAGACGAGGGCCTGGGATTTGGTCTGTTTGCTCTTCCGGGAAGAGCAATTCAGGGGTCCCAGAAGGGGACGGGGAAATAAATGGTGCCTAGAACGAGATTTGGTCTGTATTTATCAGCCCTGTTGCTTTGACACGAGGTAAGGAGAGACTGCTCTGGCTGGCTCCCGGCCCCTTTCTACCAGAGGGAGTGTCCTCACTGGTCCGTCAGCTCTGGCTTTTCAGGGACAGGCTTAGAAGACTAGGGAACGTGAGAAATCATGGCCATTGGCCCTAAGAAGAGCCTGTCGTCCCCCACCGCCACTCACCTATCCAGTAGCTCTCACCTGAACTTTCAGGACTACAGCTACCTTCATCTGATGAAGTCACAATGGAGGCCAGGGGAGGCCCGTGGCCTCCCAGCCCCTTTGAGTATCTCCGACATGGTGTGAGGTACAACCCTGCCCCTACTGCTCTTTCACACAGTTGTCCTCAACCCAGAGGCAGGTGTAGCAGAAAACGGACACGATCTCATTTTACAGATGAGAAACAGGTCCACTAAGGCCCATAACTTGCCCATGCTTCTCAGCAAGGAGGTGGCCGAGGTTCAGTGAGGGCCTGTGACTTCCAATGTCCGCGCTCGAAGGCTGTCTGTGTGCTCCCTACTTCCAGACACTTTCTGACGGGGCATGCCGATTGCCCACTAAGCTCCCAGGACTTTAGTTTCACCCTTCACTCTGGTTCCTACAGTGTCTGCACTCCCTGCCTCCCTCTGAGGATGAAAGAGGACTAAATATTTGCACCTTTTTATAAAACAAAACCTACTTGGGGGGGATGCATTCTGGAGAGAGGTGGAGACAAGCCCCTCCAAAAAGGCACCTGGTTGGTGGGTGGGCCAGCTCTAGTCCTGGCTTTGGGTGACCCTGGACAAGTGCATCCCTCTCTGGGCTCTGGCTCCCCACTTCCACTCCTCCCCTCCCTGCAGAGACAGGGAGGTCACCCCATGAGCCTTACAGACTACTCCAGGTCCCCATTTCGCAGGCTGAGCTGCAGCTTGTGGTTGACAGCTCTGCTCTCTGCAAAACCGAGCAGTCCACAGAAACCTTTCTGGGGTGGGTGATCACCGCAGGCTCTGGACGTCATGGCAGCCCAGCCTTCGCATCCACGCCCTTACATTCTGTGGCACACCGCCTCACAACTCTGTGTATCTTGGAATAAGAACCTTTAAAATCGCAATAGAGGTAGGTATCGGCAGTCAGCCCAGCCCAGAAAGGGGACCTGCAGTGACCAAACACCTGTGCAGTTGCTAGAAGCCAGAATTCACCTAGTGGGGCAGGGGAGAGGGGCCAGTGTGGAATGAAGTGGGACGAGGGCAAAAGCCTCACCTACTTCGGGCAGAACAAATGACTGGAAAGGGTGCGATTTGAGAAACGGAAAATGCAGACCTGCTGGCAAGGACGGAAATCTCCACTGGCTCCTGGGCCCCTTCACCTCTGCTCATCCCCAAGATGGCTGTTAATCATTACCAGGGTCTGGCTGTTCCCCTTCACCCCCTGGGGAGCCCAGCAGATCCACATACGTGCTCGTTGAAATGTGTTCTAGGATCAGAAATAGTGCTCTGAGGCTGTCTGGCCCTTAACAAGATGGATGAGTACCACTGTACATTAGAAGCCAGGCAGGCCCTCCTGGGGGGTGGGGGGTGTTGCCCGAGGACTCTTCTCGAAGCAAGAAGGAAACACACCTTAAGGCAGGATTCTGAGAGGCAGAGCCCCAGAGGGAAGAACCAGTTGCTAGCTTTGGGTGACCCTGGTCAAGTGCATCCCTCTCTGGGCCCTGGCTCCCCACTTCCACCCCTCTTCTGGATAAGTTGGGGTTATCCAGGGTTTGTTAGTTTCCACAAAGGGCAGAGGACAGATCAAGTCAAATGGTTTGAAAACCTACAATGTGCAAGACACCCCGAGGGAATCCTGAACTCTGCTTCCCTGGCATGACCCGGGCTAAAGCCAGAGAAATATGCACAAAGGCCCTTTGAGCTGGTAGAAGAAAGTCCTAAGCACAGACTGGACCCTCAGTTGGAAGAACGAGCCATTCTTAACAACCCCAGAAGCCCTGGGGATCCTACAGCCCGTATCCCAGCACGGCCAATGAGACAGGTATGAACAACTATCCTTAGCTGTACAGCTAGCTTAGCTTTTCACAAGTTACTCAGCTGCTTCCAAGTCTGCTCCAGCCCAGGGAAGAAAACACAAAAGGGTTTTATAATGTTTTTTTTCTTTTTCTAAAGTCAACACTCTAAAAGCCTGCCTAAGCCTGTGTAGCCGGTGGCACTGGGGCACTGTCCTAGCTCTGGCCCTGCAGACCAGCTGCAAAGCCCCCCCGGCCATTTCTGGCCAACCACCCAAAGGTGATGGGCTAAGAGGCAGTTTCAAGGTCACTGTCCCACTCCAGCCCGACCAGAGGCCACGTGTTGGAAAAGTCTCATGCTGACCACATTTTCTTGTAAAACATGACGTCCCTGAAGGGGCCCTAAAGTTTCCTTGGCTGTTCCCAGGGGTGAGTAATGCTGTTGATGTGAAGGCCACTGATGGCGTTCAGGAAGAAGAGGAAGGAGGCGATGAATTCACACCAGAACATCAGGGTGAAGCCGAAGAGCGTGACTTGGTTCCTGAGGAGGATGACGAAACTCAGAAGTCCCCCGGAGGAGAAGACGAAGGAGACCAGCAGGAGGACAGAGCCCACGGCCCACTTGCGCCGTGAGTGGGCGTCCTCGCACACCTGAGACACCATGAGGAGCTCCAGGCCAAAAATCGCCGCCACCACGGCCAGGGCGCCCATGCTGCGTGCCAGGCCCACCCCCACAGCCAGCCCGGGCACGTGGGCCTGGCCCAGGTCTCGGAGACAGGTCGGCTCACTCCAGTTGGCGGTGGTGCAGAAGTGCCAAAGCCCAAAGAGACGGTTGTCCGCCAGGAGCCAGTGCCCGTCACACATGGAGACTGAGGAGAGGATCACGGCCAGGGAGGCACACGTGATGATGAGGGTCCGGATGAAGTATTCGAAGAAGGACCGGCGGGGCCGCCTTTGGCCCAACAGCCTCTGGGCCTGGAAGACACCATGGGAAGTGTCGTGTGAGCTGGGGTCCCGACACGTCCCTCCAACCTCTTCAGGGAAGACCCCTGAGTATAACTTCCACTTCCCACAGCCATATGACCTGCTTACCTGCTCTGGTCT
Organism: Carlito syrichta; assembly: GCF_000164805.1. Taxonomy (NCBI): domain Eukaryota; kingdom Metazoa; phylum Chordata; class Mammalia; order Primates; family Tarsiidae; genus Carlito; species Carlito syrichta. Next base: position 58,056 of record NW_007257008.1, on the reverse strand, counting down.
TCTGTGAAGCTTGGAATGCCCCCATTGACTCAAAACTTTTTCAGCGCAGACCCACCTCTTATTTATTTATTTATTTATTCAGTTGGAGTCTCACTCTGTCGCCCAGACTGGAGTGCAGTGGCCGCTCCCGGCCCCTGCCGCCTCGACCCGCTGGGCTCCGGCGATCCTTCCGCCTCAGCCTTCTGAGTAGCCGGAACTACAGGCGCCCGCTACCACGCCCGGCTGATTTTTTGATTTATTGTAGAGATGAGGTCTCGCCAAGTTGCCCGGGCGGGTCTCGAACCCGCGGGCTCAGGCCATCTGCTCACCTCGGCTTCCCAAAGGCGCAGGATGACAGGCTGAGCCACCGAGCCCGGCTGTAGACCCACCTTTTATGGGAACCCTTCCTCTGTTCTAGACCGATGAGCATTTATTGTCCAATGTCCACCACGCACTAAGAGTCCTCTGACCTTTCATGATCGTTCTAGTGGAGGAGAAATCCAGATTGACCGGCAAATCCGAGTCTGTTCTGAATTCAGAGAACTTGCCTTGCCCGGCTCCAGCGACCTTGAATCTGCAGGTGCCTTGGTCTCTTTGTACACAAAACAAGAATACTGCCTGGCAGGGCCGGGAGGGTGGTGCCAGGCACGGGACATTAGTCTATCAACACAAAGTCCCGGTTCCCTCCACCTCCCCAGGACACACACACATTTGTCCTAACTAACCCCCACCCATCTGACCCTGCACTTTCCCGGGACGGCCAGGACTCCACGTTATTGCCTTGTTTTCCTCAGCATTGAGTGATGTTTGCACCCTGCCCTTCGGACTTATAGTGCCCGAACCCCACCCAGAGCTTGCAACCAAGCTCTGTCCCTGCAGCTTTAAGGTGTGGGGAAGCCACCGCACTGTGTCTCTCCTCAGCCTCTGGTCCAACACCTCGGTCTCCTGGAAAGCCAGGCTAGGTATCCAGTGGGGTGACCATTTGGGACACTGCCTGGGCACTGCCCCCAACCCTTGACCCACAAAGCCAAGACTTCAAAGAAAAAACTCCTTTCACAGCCCACAATTTCCTCCTCATGATCCACCCCCTCCCCCATGATCCACACTCCCCTCTACGCCAAGGCAAAGCAGGCCCCTTGCCATGCCTAGAACTTTTTCCTTCAGACCTACTGGCTCTCAGCCTGAAAAGGCTCTTCTGTAGCTCCCTGCACCCTCCACGATGACGCCCCTTCTCCATTCTTCATGTCTCAGCCTAAAGTCTCTCCTGCCCACCCAACTCAAGGGGGTCTTTGGTATTCTGCCTCAGACGCTTGTTCGGTGACGGTTTGTAGTTACATGTTATTGTCGCCCTGTGTCCTCCAGGCGGGCAGGGCTTCCCCCACCCCACATGTTTAGACACCCTTGTGTCTCCAATACCTGGCAGAGTTGGACCTGGGCATTCAGTGTATGGCCAAGGAAGAGCCAAGGAATGAAGGGTCAAGTTTGCAACCATCTGTCACTTCTATCTGAAGCTCCCTTTAAACCAAGTCTTCTGCCCAGTCCTACATGAAATTACCCCCTTTCAAGTATGTATAGAAGCAGCCGAGGTTACAGCCCAGTTGGGGAGGTAAGCAAAACAGACAGCTCATGTGTGATGGTCACTGCTAGGAAACCAGAATGGAGCCACGGGCACCATGGGGGCACCCTATTGGCCACGTGCCAATGGAGGCTTCCCGGGGCAGGCCTGAGCCACACCTCTCCATGAGGGACACAAAGCAAATCCTTGCTCCTGGGAGACTCCTGAGGTCAGAGCCCAGCAAGACTGCTCACATGTCCACATTCAGAAGCTGCTGCTAATTTCAGCCCCAGGGATACGAGAGAAAGGATGAGATTTGCTTTTGGCACCTCTGCCTAAGCAAGATACTATCTTATTCTTAAACCTGTGAGGTTTGTAGAGTAGGAAGCTCTATGAGGTGGGGGGTACATGAAGAGGGACACTGTGCAGAGGGAAGGCGACTTGTCCAAGATCACTCACCTAAATCACAATAAAGCTGGTTATAGATGCTCAGACAACCGTACAGTATGCAGGCGGTGGAATTCATTCAGTTAATAAATACTGGCTAGGGCCTTCTAAGGACAGGGCCTTTTGCTAGGGGTCAGTGTTGCTGGCAAGAAAAAGGATTAGAGTGCAGAGGGGTGCCCAAAAGGCCATGCCAGAGCTTGGACCAGGTGCTGAGGAACGGCCATCTGGGCACCATGAAGAGTGTGAGGGAGGAGCCTGGCTGAGGCTCCCCACCTGTGTCCTTGTTCCTGGAGGGACTTCCAGGCGCTGAAGCAGGGATGCCCAGGAAGCTACGCAGGCTGGCTCTGGGTCCCCTTCCTCACTTCAACTACAACAGGTGTCTGTTACCTGCTTGGGACCCTGGGGACCCTGGAGTCTGAACTGCATTTTATTACACACACACAAAAGGGATCTATGTAAGAAACAAACGAAAGGAAACTTTGAAAGTCTCTATCTACTCTAAAAACCACCAGCAGTGTCTGTCCTTGAGTAGGTTCTTAATGCCTTTGGACCTGTTTTCTCATCTGTAAAAAAGAGTGAACTTGGTTGCAGTAGCAACCGGGAAGGTCACGACATCCCTAGAGATTGATCTTTCCAGGAAGGGAGAGCACCCAGATGTAGACAGCAAGTCATGGGACCCAGAAACCTTTTAACCCTAGACATCACACTATCTGGAGAACAGGCACGTCCTGTCCCTTCCTCAGCTCCACCTGGGCACAAACTGGACTTCAATCTCCAGGATCTTCGACATCACAGTGGAATCAGAAAGCGAACACAGTTGAACTCATTTCATCTCCCCGCCCCAAAGCAGGGCTTCATTTAAACTCTCTGGCTACCAACAAAACACCCATGGATTAAACAACATCATTTATAGAAAAATGCATGACACGTGGCCCTCTCAGATCATGGGAGCTATTAATAGTATCAGTAATAGCTGGGCTTGGTGGCTCAGCCTATAATCCCGTGCCTTTGGGAGGCTGAGGTGAGTGGATTGCCTGAGTCCACGGGTTCGAGACCTGCCTGGGCAACTTGGCGAGACCTCATCTCTACAATAAATCAAAAAACTAGCCAGGCGTGGTAGCGCACACCTATAGTTCCAGCTACTTGGAGGGCTGAGGCGGAAGGATCGCCGGAGCCCAGCAGGTCGAGGCTGCGGTGGCCGGGAGCGGCCACTGCACTCCAGTCTGGGCGACAGAGTGAGACTCCAACTCCAAAAAAAATAAATAAATAAATAAAAAATAATAATATCAGTAATAATAACACACATTGGAATCTTCTCTCCTAAGTACCCGGCTCCTCTCCCCATGCTGCCGGCCCCTGTGCCAGCTTCCAGTGGTTCGGGGCGTGAAATTGCTTTTGGAGGGTAGCTGGGCAACAGATGGGCAGAGGGGAAGAGGACGGTCCAATCTTGCCCCTGACCTGCCAGCCCCCAACTGGACGCCTTTGGGCAATCACTTAAATCTCTCTGGCCTTGGCTTTCTCTGCCAAAAATGTTTTCCCTTTTTCCTCTGTAAACTTGATCGATCTTTAGTGACCCGTGAAACCTGACACGACTGAGCTACTGAGTTCAATGCCATGGTTTTGTCCCTCCTCCCCCAGCCCCTCTGTCACTGAGGGCCTCACCTGCTCCTACAAACCAACAGCACCCCCGCGTAGACACTGGGCTCCACCCTGCTCGTTCTCCACATCCCCAGCACGCCTCCCATTTTGCTCCCCTCACCACCCAGGCCCAGATGAGCCCATCACCGTCATTGACATCCAGAAATTGCTCCTGAGTAGGCCTGCTCCCATTCCTTTCAGACCCGGCCTGCAGGACCCAGAGTTTGCTTTGTCCCTAGGTCTGACCTCTGGCAAGCTATGGTTGTTGCGGGAATGGAGAATCACCACCCTGAAGTGCTTAGAGCAGTCCCAGGTGCGTGGCTAAGCGCCCCTAGGCGCCCACCATGCCAGCCTTCCTCACAGGAGCCTGTGGCCGCCCCTAGCTCAGAGTCCTCACCTGGCCACCAGTCCCTCTCCTCCCCTCCCCTGCCTGATTCCTACAGGCAACTTTTGGGCCTCTTCTGTGCTCTTAGCACTCACCTCCCCACCCTGGTTTCGGAGTCTCTATCCTCACATGGACTGCAAGCTCCTGGAGGGGAGGGAGAGACCACACCTGCCCCTGCCCCCCACCCCCATCCCAGAAGGCTGCCTGGTGGGAAGAGGAGGGATTCACTGCATCCCATTCCCTGCCCCCACCTAAGCTGCCCCTCTGGCCAAAAGAGGTTTGGGGGCTGGCCTGTGGGTGGGCTTTTTCCCATTAGGGAGAGGCAGAAGGGTGTGTGAAGCCAGGGAGTCCTGTCCTTGAATCTTAACGCTGTCCCTTGGCTGGCCACCGCGGGCAGGTGACTTCTCTCCAGCCTCAGTTCCCTCGTCTACAAAGCGGGCGGAACAGGATTCGGCGGGGCCAAGCACTTGCAGGCAAGGTCAACGGGCTTCTGGCGTCCTCGGGCCAGTCGGGCCGTAGACGCTGCAGGAGGCGAGCCGGTGGGAGGCCTGCGCCCAATGGAAGCCGCCGGCTGGGCAGCGGCAACCGACCCCTCGGACTTCCCTCGGGACGGCGGCGGCCGAGAGGAGGCGGCAGGAACGCGCGGGCGCTTGGCCACCATACCTTGCCCCGCGGGAAGGAGTGCCCTCGCCTAGCCAGAGGTGTCCGCTCGCCCCAGCAAGGCCGCGCTCCCCCACCCCGCACCCCAGACACAATTTGAGGCGGGGAGAGGGTCTTGTTAACGGCCGCCCCCAAAAGCTCCGTCCTCCCAAGAGACGCATCCTCTCGGTTACAGAATCCTCCCCTTGCGAGTCGGCTCTGTCCCCTCTCCACCCCAGATGCGCCTCACTCCTTACAAAGAAGGGACCCCCTGGTGACCCTAACCGATAGGTGGCCCCAAAGAGAAGCGGAAAAAGAATAAACAAGATGAGAAAAAGAAACTCCTCCCTGGAAGCAAGTTTGGGGGCCGCTGGGGCGCGCAGAGAAG
>NW_007257008.1:51890-52656 GCF_000164805.1 Carlito syrichta | reverse complement strand
CCTCGCTCCCCGCCCCGGAGGATGGCTTCGCCCGGGGCGCAGATTCCTCGAGGGCCAGGCGGCCACGGGAGGGCCCGAGGATCCGGTTCTGGTCCCGGCTCGCTGGGTCGAGCCTCCGGCGAGGCGGCAGGGTCCGGAGGGAATGCCCAGGGACCTCGGGCGGCTGGTTTAACGTTTCTGAGACTCGCTGTGTAAGTGAGAGCACACGCAGGAGAGGTCGATCCCTTGCAGGACCCGGCCGGCACCGAGTGGCAGGTTCTGGGGGGCAGTCCTCCTCGCGTCCCTAAAGAGAGATGTGCGAACCTGCCCTCCGCTTGACCTCCTTATAGACTCCCAAAAAGGCAAAAATGCCAAAGAAACGTAATTGTTTTTTCCCCACTTGGATGGGACCCGAGCTCTTAAAGAGCCAGCACCTAAACATCCCCAGTCCCCAAAAGGGCAGAGGTGGTATGAATGTCCTGGACCACAAATGACAACTAAGACAAATTCCCATGCCCCTCCTTCCTCAGTTGTGAGGAAGTGTGTGTTGGTGGGAGGATGTTCCTACTTAAGGTAAAACAAGATCCCTAACCAAATGGGGTAAGTTGGATTACCTGGCTTGTTCAGCATGCAGGCCTGTGACTTTACCCAAAGACAGTCAAAGCGACTGCACTCATCTCTTGATTTCCCCTAGAACCACTTAAGAAAGAGGGAGAAGCCAGGCTCCGTGGCTCAGCCTGTAATCCCGCGCTTTGGGAGGCTGAGGTGAGTGGATTGCCTGAGCCCG
>NW_007257008.1:47417-51610 GCF_000164805.1 Carlito syrichta | reverse complement strand
TCTGCACTCCGGTCTGGGTGACAGAGTGAGACTCCAACTCAAAAAAAAAGAAAAGAAAAGAAAGAAAGAAAGAGGGAGGTTACAATCATCTGTGCATCTCTCACTTGACAGACTGATAGATGAAGGACCAGGTTCAGGAGGACGTTGCCCGTGGCTTCCCACATTCAGAGTCCAGCGCAGAGCCAGGACTCCGCCTAACTGACTGGCAGTCCCAGTCAGGGTCGCCAGGAAGGTCTGCTAAAGCCCAGATTGCTGGGCCTCCCTCCAGAGTTTCTGACCGATTTGGCCTCAAGTAATGTTGATACTGGCCTGGAGACCAGGCTTTGGGAATCACTGAGCTAAGGCAAAGGGCAGCTGGCCAAGTCCAGCCAGCTTACCTCTGTCTGCTCTAGGGTCTTCCCTCCATGGCTCCCACCTACCTTCTCCCAAATCAAGGGTCCCAGAAGCCAAATGTTCTTTCATCCACAGCTCTGGGCTCTGAAGTGGCGGGGGAGGCTCAAGGGAAAAGGGGATGCTATCCCTGTTGGGGACCCCTTCACTGAGCCCTAGGATGGTCTGCTCAAGGGCCCTTCTGGGTTGCAGCATTTCACCTAACCAGGAGGGATGTGCTTGGAATTAGAATCAGAAGGGAATGTCAGGTTGGGCAATCTATACCCACTGTATGCCTTCTAAGATTTCATGTGTGGTCAGGCACGTTTGGGGATGTATAGCCTGTTTTGCTTTGTTAGTAAGAATAGAAAAGTCTTGAATCAGTGGGATTTAGAGCAACGTGTCTTGTCAGCAAGTTAGCTGGAGAAGCAGAAATGACTTAGGAATAATAAGGAGGAAGTGATGGTCCAGTTCTGATCATCTTATGCTCAAGAGAAAGCCGGGAATATGGGCTGGTGTCTGGATGGAAATTGAGCTGAGATTCTAAGATCCAGAGTCTCCTAAGTACCTCCTCTGTCTGGGGGTTTGGGGTGGAGCAGGGAGTGGTAGCATCCACAGGATTTCGTGAGTGTACTCCCAACCCCTGGTAAGATAGCCAGAGAGGTATCAGTATCACTCTCAGAAGCCATTGGCCCAAAATATGGCTCTTTGGCTCACTGACTGAAGAAACTTCAAGGTTTCACTGACCTCCCCTCCCCGCAACCCTACTCTCTCTCTCTCCCAAAGCTTGGGATGAAGCTCAAGTTCCTTTATCTGCCCAAGATCCAGATTCATCAAAAGGAACAATTGCTTTTATTCCCCTCCCTGGACCAAAAATGTAGTTGTACCTGAAATGTTCATCTCTGTTCCCTGATCCATCCATCCCAGCAACAGAATTTCTCTTCTCCCCTCTCTCATAACCGGCTTTGCCAGGATGGTATATAACCTTCTGAACTCTGTGGGGCAAGCAGGTAGTCAATCACAGCTCTAACAATAATCCTAATAACAAGACCCATCAAATAGAAATGCTTGACCCCCAAGCCTCTGGATACTCCTCCGTGGTATTCTCCCCGTGTATTCGTGTATTCGTGTTTACTAAATTTGTAGGCCTTTGCTCCAATTAATCTGCTTTTGTGAGTTTATTTTTCAGTGAACCTTCAGAGAGCAAAGGGGAAGCCTTTTCTTGATCCCTACAGAGGCAAATAACACACAGGAGATGGATGTCTGGAGAGACAGGGAATTTTAGTGTGATGGAGGGCCATGGCAGGTGCAGAGGTGGGGGTTGGGTGACAGAGTGAGCCCTCCGGGTGCTAAAAGCAGGAACACCATGGGTATGTGTGTTGGGCTCTAGGGCTGATTTTTGAGGTATTGTAGAGACAAAGTCTCGCCAAGTTGCCCGGGTGGGGCTCGAACCCACGGGCTCAGGCAATCCACTCACCTCGGCCTCCCAAAGTGCTGGGATTACAGGCTGAGCCACCCAGCCCAGCCAATCTATTTTTCCATTTATTTATCTGGATAAAATTCTCACAAGTAGGTATCAAGATGTAAATAGATGCCTATTGCTCTAAAAAAACAACAACAACAACAAAAATATATATATATTTTAGTTGGAGTCTCACTCTGTCGCTCAAGCTGGAGTGCAGTGGCATGCCCATGGCAGGGGTCTCTGATGCCCAGGCTGGAGTGCAGTGGCACAATCACGGATCACTGCAGCCTCAATCTCCTGGGCTCAGGTGATCCACCTCAGCCTCCCAAGTAGCTAGGACTACAGGCATGCACCACCATGCCTGGTTAATTAAAAAAAAAAAAAAAAAAAAAATTTTTGTACAGATGAGGTCTCGCTATGATGCCCAGGCTGGCACCTTTGCATATTCTTGATCACTAGCTGAATTTATCTGCTTCCTGGATTGTCTCTTTCCCTGTCTAAACTAGTGTAAGCTGCCCGACTGCTGGGACTTTGTCTCTCACTGCTCTATGCCCTGTTCCTAGAATAGGGGCTGGTGAATGAAGTTTACTAACTGAGACCAGGCTTCAAATGCATTCTGAGCAAACATTTCCCCTCTGTGTACCTTGATTTTCTGTCAAATGGGAAAACCTCTCCCTGTTGGTGGTGTGAGGATCCCATGAGGCGATGTGTATAACATGACCAGTGGACTGTCCTGTCCAACATACACAAGTCCCAATAACGTATGATCTTGACTGTCTGGTTTCCTAGGGGCTCTGAGTCTGGTTGTCTCTGACCCCAGAGAACCTTAGATCCCAGAGATGACTCCATCTGGGCAGAGTTTTAGTCTGGGAGGGAGATCTTGGTGCTGGAGGTTTCTCTTTTGAGGACTTAGCGGGAGAAAGGGAACAAGGGCTCCTGGTTTTAGGTGCAAAGTGGGGCAGACACAATCAATCCAGCAACCTAGAGGTAATAGCAGGGAGTCTGCCAGGAGTAGCATACTGGGCAGGTTTTTTGTTTTGGTTTTTCAGTCGGGGTCTCACTCTGTTGCCCAGGCTGGAGTACAGTGGCACGATCACAGCTCACCGCAGCCTCGACCTCCTGGGCTCAGGTGCTCCTTTTGCCTCAGCCTCCCAAGTAGCTGGGACCACAGGCACATGCCAGGTCCGGCTAATTTTTTAATTTTTTTGTGGAAACAAGTTCTTGCTATGTTGCCCAGGCTGGTCCTGAACTCCTGGGCTCAAGCGATCTTCCCACCTCAGCCTCACTGATTAGTTTTAAAGATGTGTGGTGCTGGGATGACTAACCCTCTGGACCACTGTGCCTTGTCCTTTTTTTTTTTTTTGAGTTGGAGTCTCACTCCATCGCCCAGACTGGAGTGCAGTGGCCGCTCCCGGCCACCGCAGCCTCCACCCGCTGGGTTCCGGCGATCCTTCCGCCTCAGCCTTCCGAGTAGCCGGAACTACAGGTGCGCACTACCACGCCCGGCTAATTTTTTTGATTTATTGTAGAGGTGAGGTCTCACCAAGTTCCCGGGCGGGTCTCGAACCCGCGGGCTCAGGCCATCCACTCACTTCGGCCTCCCAAAGCGCGGAATGACAGGCTGAGCCGCCGAGCCCGGCCGCCTTGTTCTTCTGACCTCTCCAGTTCTCGCCCTGTCTGTGGCCTTGGAGAGAACACAGCACCAGCCTATTGCCTCTTCCCTCCCCAGTCCTCCTACTGCTCGGTGGTCTTCACCCACCATGTCGTCCTCTTCTCCCGGCCTCCTCCCCGTGGTTCCCAATTCCAGGCCATTCCCGGATGGCTCCTTTCTCTCCACCCAGCCCTGTGCCCTTCACCACCTCTGCCTTGAGCCTGGGTTCTACATTCTGACCTCCTCGCAGGTCCCTGATTGCAACACAGGCCTCGTTTACTGCATTCTAGTGGGGGGCAGCTGGGGGCCAAGGGGCTTCCTGGCCCTTCCCTGTGGCTTTGCTTCTTGCCTTCCCTCCTGGGTGAGGCCTGCAGGCGTGATGTGTACTCTGAGTCTGAAAAAAAGCCCTGTGTCAGTCAGCAACCCCATACATGACCCCCAGCCTCTAACAAAGGGGGTAGGGTGGGACTGACTGTGGTAGGAGCAATGAATAAACCAAACAGAAACTAGGTATCTTTCTGAAACATTTTTATATTTCAGAAATGTCCTCCCACAGTTGTGTTTTGAAGGTGCCTCTATTTTTTAAAATTTAAACTAAAAATTTTTTTTGGAACCGGGCTTGGTGGCTCAGCCTGTAAACCCGTGCCTTGGGAGGCTGAGGTGAGTGAATTGCCTGAGCCCGTGGGTTCAAGACCCGCCTGGGCAACA
>NW_007257008.1:28474-47318 GCF_000164805.1 Carlito syrichta | reverse complement strand
AAAAAAATTTTTTTTTGGAGACAGAGTCTTACTGTGTTGCCCAGGCTTGGAGTACAGTGGCATGATCATGGCTCACTGCACTTTCAAACTCCTGGGCTCAAGCAATTCTCCCACCTCAGCCTCCCAAGTAGCCAGTATTAGAAGGTGTGAGCCACCGTGCCATTTTAAAAATATTTGGTAGAGAGACAGGGGTCTTGCTATGCTGCCCAGACTGGACCTGAACTCCTGGCCTCAAGTGATCCTCCAGCCTTGGCCTCTCAAAGTGCTGAGCCACTGAGCCTGGCTGAAGGTGCCTCTGTTTTTAGAGGTGATGCCAGAGAGGTGGGGTGATGGAAAGTGGTGTAGACGGGACCTTTGAGGGTAGCCTTTGTGTAGGGCCTCACTTTCCAAAGTCAAGTCCTCCCTTGAGATGGGAGCCCTCCAGGACATCAGGACTTCGCAGATTTCCAGGCAGGGCTCAAACTCCAAGGGGAGAGATGTCTATTCATTTTTTCTTTGCAGACTTGGACACTGGACTTGTCAGCACATTCTAAGATGCTCAGTCTCTTGGGGACAGTAAACAAATGCGCCCAGGGTCAATGTATCATGCAGACTGCCAGCCCCTCCCTTCCCAGAATAGGTCTGAGTTCCTTCCATCAGGGAATCCCTACCGGGCATCGAGGGGTGGAAGGAGCAAAATTAGGCACCTGGAGTTTTTGGTGAGCACAGAATGACGTCTGGGGAAGTTAAGTGGTTGAGACAGGGCTTTGACGGAACTCTGGGGAGACCCGGGAATGCCCTACCAACTAGTTCATTGGATTTGAACGTTACAAGGAAGACTGGCTGGATCAAAAGATTGGGAAGAACAATTAGACTGGGATCTCTAGCGAATTCACTGAGGGAAGGGTGGCCTCCCAAGGAGGGCTCGGGGTGGCCTCGAGTTAACTGGTTACCTATCATCCTCTGCCTGTAGTCATGTGTTGTTTTGCCCCAAAAGAGCTTTTAGTTAAAAGGAAAAAAGTGGTCAACTCAAAAATTGAGGGTTTTATGCTAAATTCTAGATTTTTGGTGTGGAGCCCAAGGGAAAACTCTTCCTTCGCCCTCTGAGGTTTCGCTGAAGAATCAACTCATAACAGACAGATGAATAGGAGAAATAGCATATGCATTTATTAGCATCGCAGAGTGATCACTCCACCATGCAATGGCATACAAGATGGCTGCATCCCTCTTGGAGGAAAGGGGAATGGGCAAAGTGTGGATGGCTTTAGGGAGTAGTAAATGATTTTTAGGGGAATTGAATGGGCTTGAAGAACAATGGCTGGGGACAAAGTCTGTTGGTCCCACAGAGGAGAAGGTTGTTTGTGACAAAAGCCTGTCCAGCTGTGTTGACAGACTGCAGTCTTTCTTCCTGCCATATGAGTTCAGGAAATGAAAACTCAGGTAAGGGATCAGAGGTCATTATTTTCTTCCCTGGGAAGATAAGGGAACGTCCAAGAACTGCTTAATCCTGTGCTTTGGGGGAGCAAAGTGTCAAGAGACAGGAAGGTGGGGGGCAGGTGTCAGAAAGACTTTGAGGCTGCTTCTTTTTCAGTGTCCCATGTCAAAGCACCATAATCTACAGTATTAGTTTCTGAGCCCCAACACTGGCTTCTTCTGAAAGTGAGATGATTTGCAGCCTCGTTCCCAGTAGCAAGAACATGGAACCAACCATGCTACCCATCAAAAGAGGATTGGATAAAAAAAAATGTGGTGCATATACGTGATGGAATATTGCACAGCCATAAAGAAGAACAAAATCATGAACTTCACAGCAACCTGGCTGGACTTAGAGTCTTTAATACTGAGTGCTCTTTCACAGAAACAAAGAACTGAGTATCACATGTTCTCACTCATAAGTGGACCTTGAACAATTATTGTAATACTATAAGAAAAGGATTGGCAGTAGTAGAAAACTGCCGGGAGGGGAGCAGGGAAGCAGGATTGGCGGTAGTAGGAATCAGCCTGAGGAAGGTGGGGGCACACCTCATCAACAGGGTACCTGGAAAATGAACATTTGTACACCTCACCCTGAATTGTACCGCACATCTTTAAAATAAAAAAAAATAAAAACCCAACCAATCTTAAAAAGAATTTTAAAAAAAGAAGATTTAAAAATAAATAAATAAAAATTAAAGAAAATGAGATTATTGGTGACTTTTTCATGTAGTCTTTTTGTTTGACTAGACCCTGATTATGAGCCCATTAGCCATTCTCAGATCATAGCACATTGTTGGAATCCTTGCATTCAAGATCCTTCTAGGTTTTATTTTTAATGTCCTTCCACAAACCCTTTCTTTATTCACCCCAGTGTGTATGTGATTTTTCTTTCCTAAGTCACATTGTACTAAAAATTTCATTGTGCTTCCTACTTTTCTCACCCAACAGCATGATTTAAGGCCATCTCTGGGCCGGGTGTGATGGCTCATGGCTGCAGACCCAGCACTTTGGGAGATCAAGGCAGCAAGATTTCTTAAGTCCAGGAGTGTGAAACCAGCCAGGACTCTGTACAGATAAGTCAGTGTTTTATAAATGATAAGTTAAGCCGGGCTCGGTGGCTCAGCCTGTAATCCTGCACCTTTGGGAAGCTGAGGTGAGTGGATTGCCTGAGCCCACGGGTTCGAGACCCGCCTGGGCAACCTGGCGAGACCTCATCTCTACAAGAAATACAAAATTAGCCCGGGCGTGGTAGCGTTCACCTGTAGTTCCAGCTACTTAGAAGGCTGAGGTGGAAGTATCACCAGAGCCCATCAGGTCGAGGCTGCGGTGGCTGGGAGCAGCCACTGCACTCCAGTCTGGGCGACAGAGTGAGACTCCAACTCAAAAAAATAAATAAATAAATAAAAATAAATGATAGGTTAGTCCCCACTAGTGGCTAGTGAAACCAATTTGGTAGGGGCATAACCAGCATTTATTAAAAATGAATAGGAAACACCAGAGTGCCTCAGACATAACTAAATACTTTTTAATAAATTTTTCAAAGATAGGTAAATAGACAGAAAGATAGATACATAGATGATAGATAGATCCAGAGCTACAAGGTAAAAAGTATGTAAAGTATTTCCAGCCATACACGGTGGCTCAGCCTATAATCCTAGCAATTTGGGAGGCCGAGGTGAGAGGATTGCCTGAGCCTGGGAGTGCGAGACCAGCCTGGGAACTAGGTGAGACCTCGTCTCTACAATAAATCACACACACACACACAAACTAGCCAGGTGTGGTGGCTTGCATCTGTAGTTCCAGTTACTTGGAAGACTGAGGCAGAAGGATTCCCTAAACCCAGCAGGTCAAGGCTGTGGTGACCATGAGCGTGGCACTGCACTCCAGCCTGGGTGACAAGAGTGAGACTCCGACCCCCCCCCCCAAAAAAGTATTTCCACATCGTGGATCACAGTAAAAATGTGATCTAGTTCATTGCTTCTCACTGCTGAGAGCACCCTACCACATGTTATTTATTCATCTTAGCAGTGAACAACTAGGTCACTTCGGAGGCCCCCGCCACCAATCACACTGATGAGTATCTTTGTCCGTGTTCCGTCATGTGGAGAATTATCTTTATGCTTCGGAAGTTTCCAAGTACAGTAGCAGGCAGGCCGATACAGAGGCCACAAAATAGAAGGCTCATAGGCCACATTAGGATGGCTGAATCACATGGCTTATTAGGTTAATTTAAAACACACAGAAGGAAGGCGGGGGAAGAGATGGAGTAGGTTAACACACCTAAGATCCAGTGCAAGTGGGTAGGAAGGTACGCACGACCTGCCCGAATCCTGGCAATGCTCACGTGTGCCGTCTCTGGAATCAGCCTGCTCCGCTGAAGGTGAGTGATGTTGGCTAGAAATGAGGTTTGAACAAGGAGAGGCCACAGCCAGAAGGTGCCTCGGGGCAAACACACATACTTGCTCTATTAGATAGTCAAAGGACAATAGGCCTGACCACAGCTGTTTCATGTTTAAGGGGCCCAGCCTATGCCCTATGACATACACATGATTTTTGAGTTGAAGGCATCGAGAATAGTTTTGTTTTTGTCTTTCTGAGCTCCCTTCTCTCCCTAAAAGCAGAGCCTCCCAAAAAGAGCTTGCAGGAGAGGAAAAACTGTTTTCCCTCTACCCATCTTAGATTTATTGGCTAGGACCCTGTGGAATAGATGGACAAAGGCCAATTAGCAAGAGAAAAACAAACAAGTTTATTATTATTTATGTGCATCATGCTTGCATGGGTGAACTCAGAGGGGTGGTTAGAACTTGGACTCATACAGCATCTGCTGTGGTTTGGATATGGTTCGTTTGGCCACTACAAGTCTCATGTTGAAATCTGATCCCCGATGTTGAAGGTAGAGCATAGCAGGAGATGTTTGAACCTTTGGGGAGAATCCCTCATGGATGGATCTGTGCCATCCGTGCCCGCGTGAGGGAGTTCTTACTTTTAGTTTCCAAGGAGTTGGTTATTAAAGAGCCTGGCAGCTCTTCCCCCTCTCTCTTTTTTCCTCTCTTGCCATGGGATCTTTGTACACACTGGCTCCCCTTCACCCTCTACCATGAGTGGAAGCTTCCTGAAGCCTTACCAGAAGCTGGTGCTGGCGCCTACTTCTTGTACTGCCTGCAGAACTGGGAGCCAAATAAATCTCTTTTCTTTGTAAATGACCCAACCTGCGGTATTCCTTCACAGCAACACAAATGGACTGATGTGGAAAATTGGTACTAAAAGTAGGGTGTTGTAATTAAGATACCAGAAAATGTGGAAGCAGCTTTGGAACTGGATAAGGGGCAGAGGCCAGAAGATTGGAGGGCTCAGAAGAAGACAGGAAGATGAAAAAAATTGAAACTTTGTGAGACAATTGTCCAGACATAGACTCTTTCCCCGATATACCTGGCTTCTTTCTTCCCCCTCCCTCAGGATGCAGCCTCTGGCCAAGGCTGATCGCTGAAGGATATGCATATTCCCAGTAAAGAGCCACAGGATGCATGGAGCAGAGATGAGAACTATGTGGTCAGCACCCTTACTCACTGTAATTGTAAACGCCATCTAGCAATTTGAATAATTAACTTGCTTGATTATAAAACTGCTAGCTGTACTGTCCCAAGGTACAGATTCTTTCCCCTATTGGCCACTAGCGGTGCCTTCTCTAAGTTCTTTTTTTTTTTTGAATTGGGGTCTCACTCTGTTGCCCAGGCTGGAGTGCAGTGGCACACTCATGGCTACCCCATTGTCGACCTGCTGGACTCCGGCGATCATTCTGCTTCAGCCTTCCAAGTAGCCGGAACTACAGGAGTGTGCGACCATGTCTGGCTAATTTTTGATTTATTGTAGAGATGAGGTCTCGCCAAGTTGCCTGGACTGGTCCTGAACCTGCAGGCTCAGGCAACCCACTCTCCTCAGCCTCCCAAAGTGCTGGGATTACAGGCTTAGCCACTGAACCTGGCCTCTCTAAGTTCTAATAAGTCAATGTCTTTCCCTGCTGGATCATTAGGTGACTTCTTTGGAATAAAGAACATTAGATAAAGAACACTGCACACAAGCCCTCACAAACTTGGGGTTACTGCATTACAAACTTATTCGAGCTGGTTAAGTGATTGTGACCAAAATGTTGATAGAAATATGGACAGTGGCCGGGCTTGGTGGCTCAGCCTGTAATCCCAGCACTTTGGGAGGCCAAGGTGAGTGGATTGCCTGAGCCCACAGGTTCGAGACCCACCCGGGCAACTTGGCAAGACCTCGTCTCTACAATAAATCAAAAAAATTAGCCAGGCATGGTAGCGTGTGCCTGTAGTTCCAGTTACCTGGAAGGCTGAGGTGGAAGGATCACTAGAGCCCAACAGGTTGAGGCTGTGGTGGCCAGGAGCGGCCACTGCCCTCCAGTCTGGGCGATGGAGTGAGACTCCAACTCTAAAAATAAAAAAAAAAAAGAAAGAAATACGGACAGTGGTTCCAGCTACTTGGAAGGCTGAAGCGGAAGGATCACCTAAGCCCAGCATGTCGAGGTTGTGATGGCCGTGAGTGTGCCGCTGCACGCCTAGGTGACAACTGAAAGAAAAAAAAAGAAAAGAAAAGAAAAGAAAAGAAAAAGAAATACAGACAGTGAAGGCCAGGCTGACGAGGCCTCGGATAGAAATGAGGAACTTAACAGGGAACTGGAGCAAAGGTCACCCTTTATAGCCTGTAGCAAAGAACTTGTGTCCACATCCTAATGTAAGAGTGATGACCTAGGGTATCCGGTGGAAGAAATTTCTAAGCAGAAATGTAGTGGGAATCTTTACAGAGAGAGACGGGACAGAGGCTACTTTGCCGGGAAACAGCGTTTATTTGTGCTGGCACTGGCTCAGGGGATTCACATCCAAAGGCTGAGCCGGGAACACAGGGAGGCATTGCCTTATATATTATATTATTTCTTTACATTGTAACCTCTACGTCTCCCTTAAAAAGGTTACAGTTTGGCATTATTCATTTGATTGGATATTTTGTAGCTCGAGGCTACAGTTATCATTACATGTTACATACTGATTGGTTTTTCTTAATTATTTCATTTGCATGTCCTATTTGTTGATTGGCTTGCAAGATCATTATCCTGATCAGATTCCGCCAGAAGTTTGAACACGTAGCTTGCCTAAGTGAAAAGCCCCAGAAAAGAGTAGCACAAAGAACCAGGAAGTAACATATAAAAACAAGAAGTAGGGTAATATAAGAATGAGGCGTAAAACAACTTATCTAAGAACAAGAAGTAACATATTTTCTTTTTACTGACTTTTGCCTCTGCACTTTTGTTTTTGCAGAGGGATCCCTGCCTCAGCAAAGCATTCACAATGTTAGAAGTCACGTGGGAGATATGGGATCAAAGGAATGACCTAAAATTGGAACTTATAATTAAAAGAGAAGTAGAGTGTAAGAATTTGGAAGATTTGCAGCCTGGCCATGTGGTTGAGAAGGAAGGAGCATTTTCTGGTGAGGAATCCAAGTGTGTGGATGAACAACCAGTTGATGGATTAGCATGGATAAAAGGGAGCCAGGTGCTAATAATCAAAATAATGAGAAAAAGGCCCCCAAAGCATTTCAGAAATCTTCAGGGTTGCCCCTCCAGTCACAGGTCTCCAGGCCTAGGAAGACAAAATGTTTTCGTGGGGGAGTCTTGCCACAGGGGTGGGGCCCTAACAGATTTTACTAGGGCAGTGTCACAGAGAAATGTGGGGTTAGGGCACTGCCTAGTGGAACTATGGGAATGGAGCTGCCACTGTCCAGACCCCAGATTGGTAGAATCACCAGGAGCGTGCACCCTCGGGCTGGAAAAGCCACAGGCATTAGACTACAACTTGTGAGAGACACGCGGGCTATGCCCAGCAGAGCCAAAGGGAGCCCACCCTTCATACCAGTGTGCCCGGTATGCCAGACACAGAGTTGAGAAAAGAAAAATAGCTCCCAGGAGTCTAAATTTGTGAGGTATACAAAATGTATCAGTCCAGGACAGACGTGAGTATAGGACTTCAATCTTGCCTTCCCACTCTATCCTCATGCCTGGGGCAATTGTTTAAAGGCATTTTGTTTCTAAAGAAGCTGCCTCACCCATTATCTTCATGTTCTTAGATGTTGTGATACAAAGAGCAATGTATAGCCAATCAATAGCTTATGTTGTTTTTTGTTTGTTTGTTTGTTTTCTTTTGAGTTGGAGTCTCACTCTGTGACCCAGGCTGGAGTGTAGTGGCACACTCATGGCCACCGCAGCCTTGACCTGCTGGGTTTAGGAGATCCTTCTGCCTCAGTCTTTCAAGTAGCTGGGACTACAGGTGCTTGCTACCATGCCTGGCTTATTTTTGAATTTTTTTATTGTAGAGACATACTCTCACCAAGTTGTCCATGTTGGTCTTGAACCCGTGAACTCAGGCAATCCTCTCACCTTGGCCTCCCAAAGTCCTGGGATTATTGGCTTGAGCCACTGTGCCCAGCCAGCTTATGGTATTTTGATGCAAATTCTTGGTAAACAATTTATGAACTGCCTCTTCTTTTTCTTTAAAATCCACTTTTAACTGCTATATTTAGGGCAACTTGAATCTATTCCTTCAGGTTGCAATCCTCAAACTTGGCCCAAATAAACTCTACTTATATTAAGTTTACCTCCATTTTTTCCTACAGTCTGACAAAGTCAAAGGAGATAATTCTGAAACTTTAAGATTTAGGCTTTGGCTGGGCGTGGTGGTTCAAGCCTGTAATCACAGCACTTTGGGAAGCCATGGTGAGTGGATTGCCTGAGCCCATGGATTTGAGGGCAGCTTGGGCAACTTGGTGAGACCTTGTCTCTACGTTCAATCAAAAAATTAGCCGGGCATGGTACACGCTCCTGTAGTTCCGGCTACTTGGAAAACTGAGGTGGAAGGATCACCTGAGCCCAGCAGGTTGACACTGGGATGGCCGTGACCGTGCCACTGCACTCTAGCCTGGGCAACAGAGTAAGACTCTGACTCAAAAAAAATAATAAAAAAGATTTAAGCCTTAAGATTAATGCTTGCTTTGAAACTGTTACCCTTTTCTTTTTATTTATTTTTTTGTCAATATTTTTTATTATGATTTTGTGGGGTACAGTTAAGGGTTAAGTGTACAATTACATTTCATTCAGGCACCCTGTTGATAAGAGGTGTTTCCCCATCCCCAGACAGATATTTGCGACTGTTAATCCCACCCCCCCATAGTTTCCCAGTACCGTCAGTCATTTACTTATAGTATTACATTGGATGTTCAAGGTCCATTATATGAGTGAGAACATGTGATACTCGGATCTTTGTTTCTGTGAGAGGTCACTCAGTATTATAGACTCTAGTTCCATCCAGGTTGCTGCGAAATTCATGATTTTGTTCTTTTATATGGCTGCATAATATTCCATCGTGTATATGTACCACATTTTTTTAATCTAGTCCTCTTTTGATGGGCAGCATGGTTGTTTCCAGGTTCTTGCTATTGTGAACAACGCTGCGATAAACATACGTGTGCAGGTATCTTTTTTATAGAGTGATTTGAGGTCTTCAGGGTATATTCCCAGTAGGGGGACTGCGGGGTCATATGGTAGGTCGATTTTTAGAGCTTTTAGGAATCGCCACACTGCTTTCCACAGAGGTTGCACTAGTTTACACTCCCACCAACAGTGTAGAAGTGTTCCCTTTTCACCACACCCTCTCCAGCAGCTGTTATTTTTTGAGTTGTTGATAATTGCCATTCTGACTGGGGTTAGGTGGTATCTCAGTGGTTTTGATTTGCATCTCCCTGATGATTAATGAGGTTGAGCATTTCTTCATGTGTTTGTTGGCTGCTCGGATGTCTTCTTTTGTGAAGTGTCTATTCATATCTTTTGCCCACTTTATAATGGGGTTGTTTGTTTTTTTCTTTTCAGCATGTTTGAGTTCCTTGTAGATTCAGGATGTTAAGCCTTTGTCAGACCTGGAGTTGGCAAATACTTTTTCCCAGTCTGTAGGCTGTCTCCCTGCCCTCTTGATGGTTTCTTTGACTTTGCAGAAGCTTGTCAGTTTAATGAGGTCCCACTTGTCTATCTTCTCTCTTATGACCTGTGGGTTTCGGGTTTTGTTCAGGAAGAAATTGTTACCCTTTTCTTTTGGTCAATTTTTCTCTTTTGGAAACGGAATGTTTACCCATGTCTGTTCCTTTATTGTATCTTGAAAGTAAATCACTTGTCTTTGCACTATACAGTCACAAAGCTGGAAGGAACTTGCCTTGGGCCTCAGATGAGACTTTGGACTTTTGAGTTAGTGCTGAAGCAAGTTAAGATTTTGGAGGACTATTAGAAGAGATCATTGTGTTTTGCCATGTGAAGAGGACATGAGATTTGGAGGGCCAGGGATGAACTGCTGTGACTTGGATGTGGCTTGTTTGGTCCTGCCAGATCTCTTGTTGAAATCTGATCTCCAGTGTTGGAGGTGGGACCTGGTGTGAGATGTTTGGATCATGGGAGTGGATCTCTCATGAATGGCTTGGTGCTGCCATTCTCCAGGAATTGAGTGAGTGAGTTCTCTCTCGTAGTTTCCCAAGAACTGGTTGTTGAAAGATCCTGGGCGATCCTCTTTTCTCCTTCTTCTCTTGCCATGTGATCTCTGCACACACCAGTTCCCCTTAACCTTCTATGGTGAGTAGAAGACTCCCGAGCTCCTCACCGGAAGCAGTTGCTGGTGTCATGCTGTTACAGCAACTGCAGCAACTCACCAGGAACAGGAATGAATGCACTCAGAACAGGCACCAGAGACTGAGAGGAGAATCGAAGGTGTTTATTTCAGAAGTCTCGGGTGGAGTCGCCTCCCAAAACCTGAGCCCTGATCCTCAGTTTCAAGCTATTTTTATAGAACTTTTTGGTTACAACATACATGGCTTTGCCATTGGTGAGCTTACAATTTTAAATTTAAGACCGGGAACAATTACTTCAACGTCTACAAGCATTGAAGCAGACATTTTTATGGACATTTCCATATGAGGTGTAATAAAGTGTGTTTACAGAAACAGATTGCAGTTAAGGAAAATGACATGTAGCTGCTTACTTAAAGCGTATTTACAGAAGCAGAGATGGTATGCAGTGGTGTACTTAAGATAAGACCCTCCAGGTCAGCTTTCTTGCTTAATTCCTGTTTTTTTTTTTTTTTTCTATCTCAATGCTTCTTATACAGTCTGCAGAACCATGAGCCAATAAATCTCTTTTCATTATAAATTCCCCAGCCTCACGTACTTCTTCATAGCAACAGAGGTGGACTGAGACAGCATCTTAACAAAAGAACAATATGTTTTTAGAAAAGTAACAGGACAAAGGAAAGAGACTTTGAATTTCTAGGGCAGCAAATTGTAGGAAGGGAAATATATTGGGAAACTAATGGTAGATAAGGGCTAATTAGTAAAGATTGTTATGTAGATCACGATGGTGAGCTTCCAGGATGATGAGGGTCTAGGGTTGTCTCCAGTTCTCCAGTGAATAACCTCTATCCCTGGTTGAGAGGAAAGGAAAGACATCTTTACAAATTCATGTCCTGCTTTTAGACAAATGGGGAGGGCAGATAGCTTTCCTTGTATCTGCTTCTTCTCAACCACCTTCTGCTCAGCATAATTCTAATGACAAAATGGCATATTGGGGCGTGGTAGATTCTGCTACCATTCACACTCAATTGTTAAAATTGCCCCTTCCTGGGGACAACAGAGAAGACTGAATTTGATCACCACAGACTAGAAGTCAGCACTACTTACACCTAAACAGATACTGCCACAAGACTATCTTATCGCCCATCTATTTTCCCAAAGACCCACTTATCATCCAAAAAGTCATTTGTGTTGCTATGAGTGCCCTTTCTGCCCCCTTCCCCTGGTAAGATGGTCTATAAACTCCAAATTCTGACCATCTCTTTGAGGTACATTTTTAGGGAACTCTTGTACATACATTATTAAAATATATCTTTTCTCTTGCTAATCTACTTTTGGTCAGTTTAATTTGCAGACCCCCACTCAAGGAGCCTAAGAGGGCAGAGGAAAAATTTTTCCTCTCTGAAGTAGGGGGTGAAGAGAATTTTCTTGCATCCTTTGAAGTCTGAAGAAATGAACTAACGAGTGTCAGTTTAACAGGAGAAAAAACCTACAAATTTATCGATGTGCATAAGAACAGGAGTTGTACAAACAGACTCAAAAAGGGCCAGATGGCCGAAGCTTAAATGGCACCTTCTTCTTAGGAGAGAGGGAGATGGATGAATGTAATTGTGAGGGGTAGTAACTGATTTTCAGAGGAAATGAATGTCTCCAGAGGACAGACAGCGATCTGGAATAAAGTTTCTCTGAACTCTGGAGGAGGCAGTTGAAAGGTGAGAGGCAGAACTTCACAATGAGCAAAGGTTGTCTGACTATGCAGGTAAAGTCTACTAGGTAACCTCTTGGAGCTGCCCACAGAAGACTTGATAAAAGTGTCTCTCTATTCTGGGCGCGGTGGCTCAAGCCTATAATCTCAACACTAAGGGAGGCTGAGGTGAGAGGATTGCCTGAGTCCAGAGGTTTGAGACCAGCCTGGGCAACTTGGTGAGACCTCATCTCTACATAAATCAAAAAAATCAGCTGGGCATGGTAGCACGTGCCTGTCATTCCAGTTTCTTGGAAGGCTGAGATGGAAGGATCCCCTGAGCCCAGCAGGTTGAGGCTGCAGTGGTCATAAGCATGCTACTGCATTCTAGTCTGGGCAACAGAGTGAGACTCCACCTCAAAAAAAAAATGTCTCCTAGGTATGGTGACTACGTTTAGACTTTTTTCCAGTGGCTAATTATTCCTGCTTATTTGACATGATTCCTAGGGAGGGGATCTAAGAAGAAACCACATCCTTTTGAAAGAAATTTTCCTCAGTCACATAAAGAAACTTCCAAAGAGAGGCTGTCCCTGCAAAGAGAGGGAGAAACAAGAGAAAATTAGAAAGTCTTTTAAGAGAGAGCTTCTAAGTCCTAATGTCTTTTCATCAAAAGTGCTCAGCATGCTAAAGCATTCTATTTGGGGGTATTGTTCTCTGAGCCCCACTGCTGACAACAGGCATTATCTCCCTTCTCCTTTCCTGTACTAATATTCTGCTTCCTGATGACTTTCCTCCCTAGACCAGTGAACTCCAATCTTGGCTGCTGGGGAATTTTTTTGAGTTGGAGTCTCACTCTGTCACCGAGACTGGAGTGCAGAGTCCCCATGCTCACGACCACCCCAGCCTCGACCTGTTGGGCTCAGGTGATCCTTCCGCCTCAGCCTTCCAAGTAGCTGGAACTACAGGTGTGTGCAATCATGCTCAGCTACCTGGGGAATTTTTTAAAAATACAGATGTCTGGATCCCAATGCAGAGGCTCAGATTTAAGGGTTTAGGCAGGCTGGTTGACAACCGCTGTTCTAGCCTCTTGACTTGTGACTGGGAGCACACTCAACCTGAATACTTTACCTTCCATAACATTCTCCATCCTTCCTTCCTTGTCGGCCTTGAACTCAGTGGGCTGTGAGAAACTCATTAATCTTAAGTTGTAAATGGATAATTTACTTACCCAGGAAGTAAACTGTTAACGTGAAGATACTGGTAAACAGCAGCAGATCTCTAATTCTCAGACCCACTGGCAGTGTGGAAAAGTAAAGTGAAACTCTAGAGACTAGAGCCTAAGCCAAGGGCACCAATTCTAACTGTACATTATAATCACTTGGGAGCTTAAAGAAAAAAATCCACCAAACCCCCACCTCGGACTGAAGAACTCGGCATCTCTGTGGGGTGGGACATGAACACGTTTTGTTCCCCAGGTGATTCTAATTTGCAGTTTGAGGTTGCAAACCTCTGCCCTCAAGGTTTTAGCCTTCCTTAGTTTTTTTGCTGTACAATTTTTCTGTCTTTTGGGTTCTCAGAAGATGTTTTGATCTTGGAATTTTGTTTGTTTACGATTGCCCCAGAGCAATGTGAGCTCAGAAGTGGAGGTTCTCAGAGTTGGTTCTTCCTGTAGGTCATGGTCAGAGACCACCTGTTTGTGCATGATGGACATCTATGCCGCATCTGTCCACACACAGATCTTGAGAGAGGAGCTATTCTTGCTAACCCACATAGCACTTATGTGTCAATTTCACATGCCTCCAACACGAGTGAGAACCAAAAAAATAAGCTCTCCAGATATTCTTTCACCATCAAATAGAGTCCCTGAAATCATCACAGGTTGAGCATCCCCGATCCAAAAATTTGAAATCCGAATGCTCCAAAATCCTGAAGTTTTTGAGCGCTGACATGACACCAGTGAAAAATTCCACACCTCATGTGACAGGTTGCGGTTGAATCATAGGTGCACAACACAGTTTGTATTCAGAGTTACCAAGGAAGAACAACACTCCCAGCTCACTTCAGTTGTGATGTATCTTTTCTGTCCACACCCAGATTCCTTCACACAAGCACACTCCCAAGTAATAAAATGGCACGTGTGCAAGTCAGATGAGCCAGCGGCTGGTTCCCAAGAAAACTTACAAGGGCCAAACCTCATGGTATGTGGTCATTTATTTATTTATTTATTTATTGTTTTTTGTCGGCTCTGTGGTGTAAAGATATTGTTGAAAATGTCAAAAATGCCTGCAGATATCTTTGTGGGTAGCAGTGATAAGAAAAAGAGGAGGCAGCCAGGCACAGTGGCTCATGCCCGTAATTCCAGCAATTTGGGAGGCAGAGGCGAGAGGATTGCCTGAGCCTATGGGTTTGGGACCAGTCTGGGCAACTTGGCAAGGCCTCATCTCTACAGTATATCAAAAAATTAGTTGGGCATGTGGCACACGCCTGTGGTTCCAGCTACTTGGAAGACTGAGGCAGAAGGATCTCTTGGGCCCAGCAGGTTGAGGCTGCAGTGGCCATGAGTGTGCCACTGCACTCCAGCCTGAGTGACAGGAAGACTCCAACTCAAAATGAAAAAGAGGAGGCATTTATGCTTATCTTTAGCACAGAAAGTCAACCTATTGGAGAAATTGGACAGCAGTTACAGTGACAAAAGAGTATAGTCTGCAGAGGAGCATGGTGCTGGAATGACCACCATATATAACCTGAAGAAACAGAAGGATAAACTGCTGAAGCTCTCTGCTGAAAGTGATGAACAGAAGTTAATGAAAAGTAGACAAACACTGCATGAAACTAAAAATGAAGATCTCAGTTGTGTATTGAAAGACTTGATTCATCAGCATCACAGTAAACACATGCTATGCTCACTGGAAGGCATGCTTATCGTGAAACAGGCAAAGATAGATCACAATGAACTGAAACTTGAAAGAAACTGTGACTATTTAACAGGCTGCTTGCAGAAATTTAAGAAAAGACATGGAATTAAGTTTATAAGGATTTGTGGTGATAAAACATCTGCTGATCATGAATCAGTGGAGAAATTCATTGACTAGTTATGCTAAGGTCATTGCTGATGAAAATTTGACACCAGAACAGGCCTATAATGCTGATGAAGCATCACTGTTTTGGGTTTATTATTCCAGAAAGACACTGACTACAGGTGATGAGACGGCCCTTCAGGAATTAAGGATGCGGAGGACAGAGTAACTGTGCTAGGATGTGCTAATGCAGCAGACACACGTAAGTGTCAATTTGCTGTTTTCAACAAGTGAATTTCTTACCAGCCCATTCTTACACTAACAAAAAAGCTTGGCTCACCAGGGACATCTTTTTTGACTAGTTTTGTAAACATTTTTTAACAGTGGCTTGTGATCACCACAAGGAAGTTGGACCGGATGATGACCACAAGATTTTTGTTTTTTGTTTTTGTTTTTTTTGAGTTGGAGTCTCACTCCACTCCATCACCCAGGCTGGAGTGCAGTGGCACACTCACAGTCACCCCGGTGTCAACCCGTGGGGCTCTGATAATCTTTCCATCTCAGCCTTCCAAGTAGCCGGAACTACAGGCATGTGCTATGACGCCTAGCTAATTTTTGATTTATTGTAGAGATGAGGTCTTGCCAAGTTGCCCAGGCTGGTTTCAACCCCTTGGGCTCGGGCAATCCACTTGTCTCAGCCTCCTAAAGTACTGGGATAATAGGCTGAGTCACTGAACCTGACCAAGATTTTGTCATTTCTTGACGACTGCTCTGTTCATCCTCCAACTGAAATTCTCATAAAAAATAATGTAGCCGGGCATGATGGCTCATGCTTGTAATCCTAGCACTTTGGGAGGCGGAGGTGAAAGGATTGCCTGAGCTCAGGGTTCGAAACCAGCCTGGGCAACTTGGTGAGAGCCCCATCTCACCCATTTCTGATGGCTCAGTGTATCAAAATAAAAAATTAGCTGGGTATGGTGGCGCATGCCTGTGGCTCCAGCTACTTGGAAGGCTGAGGTGGAAGGATCGCCTGAGCCCAGCAGGTTGAGGCCACGGTGGCCGTGAGCATGCCACTGCACTCCAGCCTGGGTCACAGAGTGAAATTCTGACTCAAGAAAAAATAAAATAAAGGCCATGCTTGGTGGCTCAACCTGTAATCCCAGCACTTTGGGAAGCTGAGGTGAGTGAACTGCCTGAGACCATGGGTTCGAGACCAGCCCAGGCAACTTGATCAGACCTCGTCTCTACAATAAACCAAAAATTAGCCAGGCGTGGTAGCATGCATCTGTATTTACAGCTACTTGAATGACTGAGGTGGAAGGATTGCTGGAGCCCAGCAGGTTGACACTAGGGTAGCCGTGAGCGAGTCACTGCATTCCAGCCTGGGTGACGGACTGAGACGCCAACTTAAAATTAAATAAAAAAATTAAAATAAATTAAATTTAAAAAATTGTTTATGTAATGTCTTGTCCCCCAATTGTTACTTCATTAGTTCAGTCATGTGACCAGGTATTCAATGAAGAGTAAATATAAAAGCACTTGAACAGCATGCTAGCAGCAGTGAACAGAGTGGCGAGGTCTTCCAAAGGAGTTTAGCGTGAAGGATGCTGGATGTACTGTTGCCAATGTGTGAAACACAGCAACTGAGGCCAAAGTTGTGCATGCCTGTCACAATCTCTGGCCTGCAGCTATCTTTTGCGATGATGATGATTATGATGAACAAGGTGGTGACTTGGAAGGATTCTGTATGTCAAGTGAGAAAAAAAAGTCTGACCTCTTGACTCAAAAAACAAACAAAAAAAACTTTAGATTTCATCGGTGAGCTGGAAGAAGTTGATATTGAAGAAGTTTTTAACCTCAATACGAGGCTCCAGATGTTCATTGACCTATGGTGAAGTAGCTGAAATTGTTCTGAATCAAGGTTGTTGCAGCGATGGTGATTGTGACGATGACATTGTTAACACTGCAGAAAAAGTGCCTGTAGATGACCTGGTGAAAATGTGTGATGGGCTTTACTGAAGAACTGAAACAGTGTGCGTTCATAACAGAACAAAAAAATCACATCAGTCTGTCAAATCAAAGAGAGACTTCTAAGACAAGAATCTGTTGTTAATGGGGCAGACATCTCTGAGGGAAACATTTAAAAATGCCATCCAGGCCATTGCTTTGCTAAGCCCTGGCCCAGACACATGGGGCTTTGAGCTGTGGCTACCATGTTTCCTAAGCTTTGGCTCCTCTCTCCTACCTTGAAAAGGTGGATCTCTTCTCTCTCTCTCTCTCTCCCCCTCCAATTTACTTTATAAATAAACTACATTTCCAATCCTAAAAAAAGAAAAAAAAAGTCATCTAGCAGAATGCCTCCTCATCCCTAGAGGATCCACTTCCTGATCCCTCAACTGCTTCTGAGGCTTCTTCTTCTCTAAGAAAATAAAATACAGTGGACAGGCCAGGCTCAGTGGGTCAGCCTGTAATTCCAGCACTTTGGTAGGCTGAGATGAGTAGATCGCCTGAGCCCGTGGGTTTAGAGAACAGCCTGGGCAACTTGGCGAGACCTCATCTCTACAATAAATAAATAAAATACATTAGACGAGCATGGTAGCGTGCGCCTGTAGTTCTGGCTACTTGGAAGGCTGAGGCGGAAGTTTTGCCTGAGCCCAGCAAGTTGACGCTGGGGTGGCCACGAGTATGCCACTGCACTCCAGCCTGGGTGATGGAGTGAGACCACAACTCAAAAAAAAGAAAAGAAAATACAGTGTACAGTAACCTTTTCATCAAAATACAGCACCATAGATAGAGACTGAAAAACTGCTGATGTCTGCTTCTGCTGTTGTTGAACAGGTGATATGGATAATCTGGTCATGCTACTGTACTGCTCAGTTATCACGAACACATTCTTTATTCACTATATTCATGGTATATCATTTTCAAACATCATATTAAGTACTTACATGTGGCTGGGCACGGTGGCTCATGCCTATAATCCCAGCACTCTGGGAGGCCGAGGCGGGAGGATTGCTTGAGCCCAGGTGCTCGAGACTAGCCACTCTACAAAAATAAAAAAATTAGCCAGGTGTGGGAGCACACACCTGTAGCCCAGCTACTTGGGAGGCGGAGGCAGAAGCGTCACCCAAGCCCAGGAGGTTGAGGCTGCAGTGAGTCGTGATCTTGCCATTGCACTCCAGCCTGGGCGACACTGATAGCCAATCTTAAAAACAAAAAATACTTATGTGTGAAAAAGTGTACAAAAATGATCGCTTATCAGCAGCATATAAATTCAGAGTCAGAAACTATGGTGATGCCAGAACCACAGCTTGTCCACGTGGGTGGCTGAGAGAGAGACACCTTTAGTTCCTGATGGCTCAATGTATACGAACTTTTTTTTCCCACTCAATTTATTTTCCTTTTTGTTACTGTTACTTTTTTTTTATTAAACTTTTTTTTATTATAAAATTGTGGGGTACAGTTAAAGGTTAGGTATACACATGTGCATTGTTCAGGGACCCTTGTTAATAAGGGGTGTCCCCCGTCCCCAGACAGATATTGACTACCGTTAGTCCCACCTCCCTTCCCCTCCTTAGACAGATAAGGGGTGTCTCCCCATCACCAGACAGATATTGACTACCATTAGTCCCACCTCCCTTCCCCTCCTTACCCCCCCATAGTTTCCACCACTGTCAGTCCGTTTTTTAAAATATTATGGTAGATGTTCAAGGTCCACTATATGAGAGAGAACATGTGATACTCAGATCTTTGTTTCTGTAAGAGAGCACTCAGTATTATAGACTCTAGCTCCATCCAGGTTGCTGCAAAATTCATGATTTTGTTCTTTTTTATGGCTGCATAGTATTCCATCATGTATATGCACCACATTTTTAAAATTCAGTCATCTTTTGATGGACAGCATGGCTGGTTCCAGGTTCTTGCTATTGTGAACAATGCTGTGATAAACATTCATGTGCAGGTATCTTTTTGATAGAGTGATTTGAGTTCTTCAGGGTATACTCCCAGTAGGGGGATG
>NW_007257008.1:2678-28186 GCF_000164805.1 Carlito syrichta | reverse complement strand
CGCAGGAATTGGATGCCAGTTCCAATTTCCATAAGGGTATGTCCTGCATTTTCTAAGGTTCTTATGGTTTGAGGTTTTACATTTAGGTCTCTGATCCATTTAGAGTTAATTTTTGTGTATGGGGACAGATAGGGGTCTTGTTTGAGTCTTCTGCATGTGGTCAGTCAGTTTTCCCAGCACCCGAGCTTTTTTTTTCTAGTAGGAGTCTCAATCTGTCACCCTGGCTGGAGTACAGTGGCATGCTCATGGCCACCACAGCCTCAACCTGCTGGGTTCTGGAGATCCTTCCTTCTGCCTCAGTCTTCCAAGTAGCTGGAACTACAAGCATGTGCCACCATGTCCAGCTAGTAAACTTTTTCTTTTGAGTTGAGGTCTCACTCTGTCACCCAGCTGGAGTGCAGTGGCAAGATGACGGCTCACCATTCCCTCCACCGCCTGGGCTCAGGTGATCCTTCCACCTCAGCCTCTTGAGTAACTGGGACTACAGGCATGTGTCACCACACTTGGATAAGTTTTTGATTTTTTTGTAGAGATGAGGTCTCGCTATGCCGCCCAGGCCGTTCTCAAACTCCTTGGCTGAAGTCATCCTCCTGCCTTGGTCTCCCAAAGTGCTAGGATTACAGGCATGAGCCATTGTGCCCGACCCAGTGTATACAAACTTTGTTTCATGCTCAAAATTATTTTAAAATATAAAATTACCTCCAGCCTATGTGTATATGATGCATATGAAATATAAGTAAATTTCATGTTTAGACTTGAGCCTATCTCTAAGATATCTCATTATGGATATGTAAATAGTCCAAAATCTAAAAAAAATCTGAAACTTAAAACACTTCTGGTCCCAAGCATTTTGGATAATGGATACTCAACTTGTATTGAATCAACATATTACACTGATTGATGTTTTCCTGTGACCTCAAGTCAATGGGAAAAGTTGGGTCACACTTCCTTAAGAAGGAAGGGAGCCTGCAGGCATTTTAAAAGGGTGCCATCCATTACTGATGGGCTGTTGATGCCTGGTGGGGTCAGCTGTACATATCTGGGAGACAGGTTTATGTACAACCAGATAAACAGGGTATTAATATGTGGGTTTGTGTTAGGGATCAAAAATCATATAATAGTGTTTGTTGAATACTTGTACTAGATACAATGCCAAGCACGCTAGAACGTATTATGTCATTTATCCCTCACATCGACCTCTTTAGGCAGGTACGTCTACATCTCCATTTTAGAGACAGGAGGCAAAAACACAAAGGGATGACACAACCAACCCAGGCACATACAATCATGGCATTTAGGAAGTTTAAATCCAGGACTTTCTGCACCCTGGATTCAGCACTTGCAGTTTGGGTGCCCTGTGAAGGTCTGTGTTTGTTTTAAAGAGTCTCACAGATCTACTAGCATCATTTCCTAGAGACCTTCCAGAATTCCCAGCTGCCTAGAGGGTGAGCAGAGTCCCAAGAAATGCCTTCCTCCAGGAAAAATCTAAGTGGGGACAGGTGTGGGCAGGCAATGGCGGATTCAGGACTCTCAGCCTGCCCAGTCCGTGCCCCTGGGCAGGCTGACTGAGCTGGGCAGTGCTGTTATAACAAGAGGAAGGAAGCTCTCCCCTCACCAGGTCTCCACCGAGTCTCAGCTAGGACTAACCGTGGCTTCCCAAGACCTGCTTGTGTGTAGACGAGCCCACAAATCCCAACAAATCCCAACACCTCCCTCTGCTGGCTGCTGCCTTGCGTACAGTCAAAGAATCAATGATTTACCCCCCCACCAAAGCCTGGCAGCCATTGCCTCCTCAAATACACACCTTGCAGACATAATCAACTTTAGTGCCCTGGTATCCCATCTCCTCTTCTTCGGGTAGCACTGCCCTGTTCTCAGAGGGGGGATTGGTCCTTTCCCACTGCCCATGCCATCCGGTTCCAAGGGAGACACAGCCTCAGACTCCCATTCCTCCTTGGCCGTGGCAATTGGTGTGTGGCCCTGGAGTGTTGACCGTGGTGGGTCTGAGGGGTGGGCATATCACCCAAACAGGGTGGCTGGGCACTACACATACACTGTGGCAGCCCCTTCCTCTTCTGGGGCCCCCCTAGGCGGCGCTGAGTGGGGCGTTTGGGTGGTGATTAGGCCATGAGGGCTCTGTCTCCGTGTGGGTTTGGCTGTCCACACTGCCCACCTGTAACTGGGAATAGACTCAGTCACTTTACACAGCATTTGTTAGTATCCATTTTATCTGTGTTTTCCAGCCATTTTGGGTGCACGTCCTTTTGTCCATCCCACCCCCTTTTCCTGACTGCTAAACTCTTTCGCTCTCTCTCGAGCAGAAACAGATGGCTTTATTTTACCCGGAAGTCCTGGTCCAGTGTTTTGAAATTTGAAGGACATCAGGCCAATCCCCAGTTTACTTAGTGATGTAGGGTGACTCTATGAGAAGACCACACCTGGCATCTCCCCATCTCCCATGTAGCTGCTGGCTGCAGTGACACTGGAACCAATGGAAGCAGGATGTCACCCATGTTCTTGAGTAGAGTAACAAATGGCAATAGCTTGACAATCAATTTCCCCTGGAGCTGAGAGTCCCAAATGCAGCAACATCGGTTAAGAGTGCAAATGTTAGTTGGGTGCCATGGCTCAAGCCTGTAATCCCAGCACTTTGGGAGGCTGAGGCGAGAGGATTGCCCGAGCTCAGGAACTCGAGACCAGCCTGGGCAACTATAAATAAGCCTTGTCCTTATAACTCAAAAAATTAGCTGGACGTGGTAGCATGCACCTATAGTTTCGGCTACTCAGGAGGCTGAGGTGGAAGGATCACCTGAGCCCAGGAGGTCAAGGTTGTGGTAAACCATGATTGTGCCACTGCACTCCAGCCTGGGCAATAGGGTGAGACCCCGAATAAAAAAAAAGAAGAAGAAAAAAGTGCAGATGTTAAGGCCTCTGCCATTTCTACATTCTGGGGATGGTGGTGACATTTCCATTTCTCATGTAGGGGAACTCCCTCACCTCCATGTTATTCAACTTGGTTTCTGGTCCTGCTCTGCCCTGGAGGGTCAGCAGCCGGGGCCTGCCATGTTCCTTGCCCTTGTATCCCATATTTCCAGGCCAAGGTCCAGCCCTCCACCCCTGTGGCTGCTTGTGTAGTGATCATTCCTTGACCCCTACTCCTTCTAACCCACATTCTTCCATTTGGTGGACTGGAATTGCTATGGTTTGAATGCTTGTGTCTCCTTCAAAATTCATGTTGAGGCTGGGCATGGTGACTCACACCTGTAATCCCAGTGCTTTGGGAGACCAAGACGGGAGGATCACTTGAAGTCAGGAGTTCGAGAGCTGCCTGGGCAACATAGCAATAACTTTGTCTCTTTAAAAAAAAAAAAAAAAAGCCAAAAAACAAAAACAACAAAATTCATGTAGAAACTGAATCCCCAAAGCAACAGTATTCAGGAGTGGGGCCTTTAGGAGGGATTAGGTCATGAGGGCTCTGTCTTCATGGGTGGGATTAGTGCCCTTTTTAAAACAGGGCCAGAGAGAAAGACTTTGTCCCCTTCATTCCTTCCGCCATGTGATGCCACCTGGACAATCATCTGTGAGAAACGGGCCCTCACCAGACACTAAGCCTGCTGGCACCTTGACCTTGGATTTCCCAGCCTCCAGAACTGTGAGAAAATAAATTTCTATATTTAATAAATTACTTGGTCTCAGGTGTTTTGTTATAGTAGCACAAACAACTAAGACAGAAGGCTGAACTAAGACAAATGGCTGACTTGGAGGTGTAAGGCTGGAAGCAGACATAGTTTCAAGAAAACCCACGAAAGTTGAGCTTCAAGACCTCTCTCTTGCATGAGTACCTTCTAAATAAATATTAACTTTCAAACCTAATGTGGGTGAATACATCTTCTTTACATCTGTTTTAAAGAGATCCACTCAGTTTTATAAGCCTACAAAATCTGCCTCTATCAGGCCGGCAGGGGAGCCCCAGGGAGGGTCTAGTCCAACTTAAGGAGCTGTGAGGTCTAACATCTAGTTTTGTTTTGTTCTGTGGAGTTTCCAGCTGGGAGTTGCTCCTGTGGTTGCAGTCAGATGGCAGGATCAGTGGGAACTGATATAGCCCTCTCGCTTTCCTCAGGGCTTCTCCCTGGGGTCTGTCCATGTGGGTGAGCTTGGACTTCCTCTCAGCATGGCAGCCCCTGCAAAGTCAGATGGCGATGAAGTTATGTGGCAGCTGAAGATGTCAAGAGTGAGTATTCTAGCAAACAATGCAGAAATGCATGGTGTTTTTTCTAACATCAGGGGTTTGTTTTGATTTGTTTTTGAGTCAGGGTCTCACTCTGCCACCCAGACTGGAATGCAGTGGCATGATCACAGCTCACTGCACCTCCCGAACTCAGGCGATCCTTCTTCCTCAGCCTCCTGAATAGTTGAAACGAGAGGTGCATGCCACTGCATGCCACTGCACCGGGCCAATTTTTTGACTTTTTTGTGGAGATGAGGTCTCACTATATAGCCCAGGCTTGTCTTGAATTCCTGGGCTCAAGTGATCCTCCCACATCAGCCTCCCAAAGTGCTGGGATTACAGTGTGAGCTATACTGCCCTACCTCTAACATAAGTTTTTTTTTTGAGTTGGAGCCTCAGTCTGTTGCCGAGGTTGGAGTGCAAGTGGCATGTTCCTGGTCCACCGCAGCCTTGACCTGCTGGACACAGGTGATCCTTGTGTCTCAGCCTTCCAAGTAGCTGGAACTACAGGCACATGCCACCACTCCCGACTAATTTTTTGATTTATTGTAGAGATGAGGTCTCACCAAGTTGCCCAGGATGGTCTTGAACCCATGGGCTCAGGCAATCCTCTTACCTTGGCCTGTCAAAGTGCTGCGATTATAGGTGTGAGCCACTACGCCTGGCCTAATATAAGTTTTAAGTTTGCCCTTCCTATATTACAAATTCCTTCAGATCACAATGTTTGTTGCCCACTCAAGACTGGAGCCAGTTTGAAGAAGAAAGAGACTACTCCGGGTTCACGCATGGAGCAAAGCAGAGGGTACCATAGAAACCTGAAGCGGCAGAAAGATGGCTTATAAGGGTCAGAAAAGGCGAAATCTCTCCCATAAATCCCAGCAGAACACAGGGTTCCTCTCACTGGAGGAGAGATGGATTGGGGAGTCTCATGATTGGCTTAGGCCGGTGTGAGTCTTGGCCTGGAGACACCCACCAACAGGTGGAGCCAGGAGTGGCTCTTGGCTTGGCTGTGCTTGGTGTCAGCCACAGGTTCTCACGGACAGAACTTCCTGTCTTCCAGGAACCCCTCAGAGCAGGAACCCTAGGGGCAATTGAGTGGCGAGAATGTGGAGCTCTTCCTCCTGTCAGATTAGCAGGGGCATTAGGTTCTCATAGGAGCGTGAACCCTACTGTGAACTGCACACGCGAGGGGTCTAGGTTCCGCGTTCCTGATGAGACTTCTAATGCCTGCTGATTTCCCCTTCCCCACACCATTAGTGGAAAAATTGCCTTCCACAAAACTGGTCCCTGATGCCAAAAAGGCTGGGGACCGCTGCCCTAGAGCATGAGGTACAAGAGTCTGCATGCCGAGGAAATGCAGTGGGTGGCACCTGGTCCTTCACCAGTGCTGTCAAATCTTGTCAGATTCCATCCAACCAGGGTCAGCTTCAAGGATGTGTGACTATGCACAGGTCCCTGTGCTTAGAAGAGTCCGTGCTTGGCTGGGCGCAGTGGCTCAAGCCTGCAATCCCAGCACTTTGGGAGGCCGAGGCTAGAGGATTGCCTGAGCTCAGGGTTCGAGACCAGCCTGGGCAACTTGGTGAGACCTCGTCTCTACAATAAATCAAAAAAATAAGCTGGGTGTGGTAGCGCGTGCCTGTAGTTCCAGCTACTTGGAAGGCCGAGGCAGAAGGGTTGCCTGAGCCCAGCAGGTCAAGGCTGTGGTGGCCGTGAGTGTGCTACTGCACTCCAGCCTGGGTGACAAAGAGAGACTCAGACATTTAAAAAAAGGGGGGTGGGGTGGGGGACCACGCTTGATTTAAGCCCTGCTGTCTCCCTTTTGAAATTCCTAATACTTTTTGGACCTAGCAACCTGCATTTTCATTTTGCTTAAGTCGTGGTTCCTGCCTGGGAACACAGGAGACACAGGTACAAGGACAGATGGGACCAGAAGCCAGGAGTATGGAGCTGGAGAGGACAGAGACCTGGGCTTTCTTACTCTTTCTCTCCCTGTTTACAGATGAGGAAGTGGAGGCCCCAGGCGAGGGGGTGAGGGAAGAGGCCTAAGGGAGTTCACATAACTGGTTAGGGGGAAAACCAAGGCTCTATGTTTCTATGCCAAACTCCTCATGCTAAAGCAGCTCCTAGGAGTATCATGGAAGTGAATGCCCGGTGTCTACCCCTGAAAAGGCAGCCTGGAGCTATGGGGACAGCCTGCTAGTGTCATCAGATGGACTGGAATCTGATTCCTAGCTGTGGGATCTTGAACAAGACTTTGTGTTAGGTCACACTCCCAGCGGGGCCTCCAGGATGTTAGGTTAGGGCCACTGTGCCATCTGGTGCTATGAGAAAGATGCAAAGAATTGCATAGAAGTTAGATGAGGAAATATAGTTTTGGGTTTTTTTTTGAGTTGGTGTCTCACTCCATCACCCAGGTTGGAGTGCAGTGGCACGCTCACGGCCACTGCAGCCTCGACCTGCTAGGCTCCAGTGATCCTTCCCCCTCAGCCTTCCAAGTAGCTGGAACTACAGGCGTGTGCTACCATGCCCGGCTAATTTTTGATTTTTGATTGTAGAGATGAGGTCTTGCCAAGTTGCCCAGGTGGGTCTCGAACCCGCGGGCTCAGGCAATCCACTCGCCTTGGCCTCCCAAAGTGCTGGGATGACAGGCTGAGCCAACGAGCCTGGCGAGAAAATGTAGTTTACTAAAAAACTAAATTAGAAAGGGAGGAAGAGAAAGAAAGAGGAAATTCACCTCCCCAAGGTAGGGAGGGAGCAAAAGCCAGGACACATGGCCTGGCCATAGCTCAAAGAGCACATGGTCACACCATAGTCTAGCGAGGCAGTGGTGACTGATTGCTCGTGACTGAGTCCTTTTCATCCTTCCCTTTGATTGGGGAAGGTTGTTAAGGTGATTGGGTGTCTGCTGCTCCACTTCACCCCCAAGGTAAGCGCAGGTCCTGACATCAGGTGATGGACAGCAGGTAGATGGGTGGGTTAGTCAAATGATTTCTGCCATGGCGGTGGGGTCTGTGTCACATAGGTCACAAAAGTCTGCACAGGTCACGAAAGGCTGATTAGGTTAATTTGGGTCTTAAGGGTGGAGGCAAATACTTGAAATAGAAAAGCTTACTAGTAACAAGGTGGAGAAGAGGTTATAAAACAACTATCAATAGCTACCTCTGAGAAACTGTCCTGGGCTAGTGATTAGAGGGTAAGTTAAGTGAACTGCTAGAAAAACATGAGATTTAGGCAATGTTAAAATGGCTGCTCATTGGGTAGATTAAGTCCATGTTATGTCCTTTCACTCTGACTTCCTGTAACCTCGTTGGAAAAGTGGAGATAACACTTCAGGCTGTTGTGAGGACTCTGTGGGGTAGGAAAAAGACCGGTCATGTTCTAGAAACCACTTAACCCACTATTTGATCTCCTCTCAGGGGCCCCTTTCATCCACTTTTCTTTTTCCCTTCCCCCGGGGACAAACCGCATCTATAGCCTGGAAGGCTGCCGGACCCAGAGCATTTGCTTGGGCTTTTGGGCTCTCAGTGTCTGGCTGGGGTCTCCTCCCTCAGCTAGCACCTGAAAGGACAGACCAAAGCTGGATGCCATTTTTCATCTTGTTGTTAAGCCCTGAAACGATGATGAGAAAGTAAAAGCTATGTTGTAGAGAAATACATACTTTAGGTAAAGATTAACCTTGCCAACTTTGTCTTTTCAGAAACAGACTTCCCGGTGCCGGGCATGGGAGGTGTCTCACGGCTTTTGTAAAAGAAGTTTACAAGGCCTAAGACTACAGCATTAAGCAAAAGTTATGCAAATCACAAAATTTGGGATTACAAAAGTTATGCAAATCCCAGGGAGCGGATGGGAATTCGATCTTCCAGTAAATTGGCCGCCATCTGCAGGGAAGTCAAGGATCCCCCAAAACTGCCTGCTGGGAATGCATACGAGATAAAGGGACGTGCACCCTCCATTAGCCCTAAGGAGTGTTATTCAGAAAATTATAGGAGCACTGGAATCCTTATCACAGCCCTTCTCTAGGGACTATAATAATGTGGGCGGACATTAGTGGGTCTCTGTCACAGGGTCTCCAAAACATTTGCATATGGTCAATAAAGAAGTCATGGCAGTCCCGCCTACCTGATTGCAACACCTCCAAAAGAAAGGATCAAAGCTGGGACTCAGGGGGCTACAGGGCCACACTCATCTAGAGTGTAGGCCTGCTTCCTGTCTGTGGGAAGTAAACTTTTCTTCTATAAAGCTCTTCTTCTTTCACCTCTTTGTGTGTTGCAATTCTTTGCATTACTTGGATCTCTGGTTTGCCAATGCGCACCTTCGCACGCGGCTCTGGCAGTGCTGTGCCTCCCCTCGCCTTTCCATCCATTTATCCACCCTCACCCTATCCGTGCCCTAACAGCACCGTTCCTGCATTATAAGGTCTGTTAGCTTGTCCATCCTTCCCATGAGCACCTCAT
The DNA here is from genome assembly GCF_000164805.1 of Carlito syrichta. Classification (NCBI taxonomy): domain Eukaryota; kingdom Metazoa; phylum Chordata; class Mammalia; order Primates; family Tarsiidae; genus Carlito; species Carlito syrichta. The sequence continues at coordinate 19,504 of NW_007257008.1, read as the reverse complement.
GACCCACAGCTGGCATAACTGCCCTGACAGGACATCATGGAGTAGGGTCCTTCTTGGGCTGGCCTTCACCCTTTGTGCCTAGAGGTTGGGGATTCTCAGGTGTGGGGCCGGGGAAGCGGTGCACTAGGGGAACAGAGAAAGCTTTTCTTTACCAACTTGGGCTACAAGCAGCCCCATTCTATGGATAATCCTTGCATTCTCAGCACTGGATGCGGTGGCGGCATACAGAGGCACTCAGCAAATGCTTGATGAGTGAGTGAGTGAATGTGAACAATGCCTGGAAAGAGGGAAAAAACTTACCAAAATTGCCTTTGTGCTCTTTTTCTGTTTGAATCAGTGTTTCAAATGCCGAGCAGAAATCCCCTGGGGGCCCCTGTAGAGAGTGCAGTGTAGCTGAAGGGGTCATAAACCAGACCTTGGGCTCTGCATTGTGTTGCCTCCTAGACTCCAGGCATGTCTGGACAACCTTTGGTGGTTGAGAGCGCTACCTTATCGCTCCTGCCCTCTTTGCCCTTGCAACCAGGGTGCTCCAGCTCCAGGCTCACAAGGTTTCTTCCCACTGGGTGGCTGCTGCAGGATGGGCCAGAGACAGGCAGTGGACTGTAGAAAGTCTGGGACAGTAGGTTCCAAACTTGAGTGTGCATCAGAATTACCAAGAAGGCTGCTGAGACCCAGATCACAGGACCCTTCCCCCAGAGTCTCTGATTCAGCAGGTCCAGGGCAGGGCCTGAGAGCTTGCCTTCTGTTAAGTTCCCGGGTGATACTGAGGCTGCTGGTCCAGGGGCCATGCTTTGAGACCCACCGATACAGACCATTGGGCCAAGGATGTGAGATAGACACTCTGCTGTTAAGTCCTTATATGATCTGAGTCACCCACCTCTCCTCTTTCTGCTTCAGTTTTCTTTTCTTCTTTTTTTGAGTCGGGGTTTCACTCTGTTGCCCAGGCTGGAGTGCAGTGGCACAATCATGACTATTGTGGCTCACCACAGTCTCGACCTCCCAGGCTCAGGTGATCCTTCAGCCTCAGGTCCCCAAGTAGCTGGGATTACAGGTGTGCACCAACACTCATGGCTAATTTTTTAAAAATTTCAGTTGTTTTTGTAGAGACGAGGTCTTGCTATGTTGCCCAGGTTGATCTTAAACGCTTGGACACAAGCAATGCTCCCACCTCAGCCTCCCAAAGTGCTGGGATGACAGGCGTGAGTCACTGTGCCCAGCCATGATTTATAATAAGATGTATGTGTTTGGTCTTCATCCCTGTTTCCTGGCACACAATACCTCGGAATCTCCAAAGTGCTAAGTGTCTTTTTGTATGCGAATGAATGAACAGTTCCATGAGCTGGGCACAGTGGCTTACACCTGTAATGCCAGCACTGTGGGAGGCAGAGGTGAGAGGATTGTCTGAGCCCAGGGGTTTGAGACCAGCCTGGGCAACTTGGTGAGACCTCGTCTCTAGAGTAAATCAAAAAATTAGCCAGCATGGTGGTGTGCATCTGTAGTTCCAGCTACTGGGAAGGCTGAGGTGGAAGGATTGCTTGGACCCAGCAGGTCGAAGCTACGGTGGCCGTGAGCGTGTCACTGCACTTCAGCCTGGGAAACACAGTGAGACTCCTATTCAAAAAACCAACCAACCAAATCAACCAACCAACGAAACAAACAAACAAAAAGTCGGCAGGTGCTCCCGATCTCTGGGGAGGGGAAGGGGGTTGAAGGTTGAGTTGAACACCAATGGCCAATGATTTCATCAGTCTTGCCTATGTAATGAAGCCTCCACAAAAATCTAAAAGAACTGGGTTTGGTTGCTTCCGGATAGCTGAACACATGGGAGTTCTTGGAGGTGGTGTGCCCAGAGAGGGCATGGAAGCTCCGCCCCCTTCCCCATACCTTGCCCTATGCACCCCTCTCATATGCTGTTCATCTGTATCCTTTGTATTGACCTAAAAGGGAGAGGCTGAATCACAACATGGTTGCTAAAAAGTTTACTTAAGCCAAAATCGAGACCCAAATAAATAACTCAGATATGAGCTTTACTTGGCCTTTGTTTCAGGCCTTAAAAGGAAAAAAAAAAGGTGAGTGGGCCAGTACCAAGTTCTGTCAGGGATTCTCATTGGTTTGCAGCAATTACACTGGTTAGTGATTGGCTGTACATTGTAAGGCTACAGGGCGTGGGTTAGAGTGGCCAGTGTGGTATCATTAGGTTGATTCATAACTACTTTGGCAATAGCCAACAGTCTCAAGAGATGAATACACAGCCCAAAGTGGGGTGTAGGATTGTGGTCTAATTTTAAGACCTCTCTGGGTCTGATCATTTGAAGGAGCTCACATTCCTCCCATAAAAGCTTTTCTTTCCCCATTTGTAATATTCTTTATAATAAACCAGTGTTTTCTTGAGTTGTGCGAGTTGCTCTAGCAAATTAATTGAGCCTGAGGGGGGTTCTTGGGAACCCTGATTTATAGCCAGTGGCTCAGAAGCACAGGGCACAATCTCTGTGTTGAGATGGGCATTTGAATTAGGGGCAGACTCGTGGGACTGGGTCCTCAACCTGTGGGCTCTGATGCTCCCTCTAGGTAGATGGTGTCAGAAATGGAGTTAAATGATAGAACACTCAGCTGGTGTCTGCAGCAGACTCGGTTGTTGGTAGGGAGAATTCCCCACACATTTTGGTGACCAGAGGTCACAAAGTGTTCTGTGTTGATTGTTGAATGAGAGAATAGGAAAACACTTTGTTTTTGTTTTTTTTTTCTTTTTGGTACCTCCTCAGAGCACTCCATACATATTAGTAAATATTTATAAAATAAGGGCATTTCCTAAGCTTAGAGTAGTAGGCATACGACATGTGTACAAACCTCTATAACTTCTCCCAGGCAAGTATCATTAAGTAACCAGAGCTTTCTTGCCAAGTCCTGCATGTGGCTTCTGAATCCTTCTCGGCACAGCTACGCTCAATGATCAATGGTGAGACTCAGCAGTGTGAGAAACAAACTCACCCATCCAAAATCAAAGGATGGACATAGAGACGGGGAGAGTAGCAGAAGCAAGAGTTTAATGACGGTCTTACAAGATCAAGATCAGGTGTCTGGTGGGCAGGCACCCTCAGAGCAATTACAACAAGCAAATTATCTTCTAGTATGCAAGTCCCTCCTCCAGTTTCTCCTTAGCTGAAAACTGCAGGGATACAATTTCTCCGGGATGTCGCCTAAGGGGTTTTTGACCCAAATATAATGAAAATAAGTACCTGTTGCTCTTTGATTGGAGGGCTTCAGCTTCCTTATTTTTAAGCTTTATTTTTCCTAAGATGACATGACTATCATCACGCCTCCTTTTCTAACCAGCTTTTGGTTATGTCTGCTTCCAAGTACGAGCTCTTGATCATAGTAGCTGACTTCTTTCCATTTTATGAAAATAAATCATCTATTACCTTTCACAGCAGGGATAGAACTCGAGTTGCCTCACATGCTTTAACCACCAGACTTTGCACAACACTCCAGCTGGCGCCATCCCACACAGCCTTGGAAAACCCATTAGGATAAACAATGTTTCACCATAAACCTTGCTTGCAATGATAGCCCCCTGCTGCCCCTCTTGCACATGCACACAAGGGCCACAGAATGCCACCTTGTAGCCCTTGCTTCATTATAATACTAAAACCCCCATCCCAGGCAGGGCTTATCTGCCTTGTTTTGTACATGCGACGTATGATGAGGTATGCATCTACCCTATGCTTGTGTGTTAGAACCCCTCCCTGGTCCTGCTAACATACCTTTCCTTTGAGGTTACATCCCTTCCTTTAGCCAGTGAAAGGCCCTGGACAGCCCCCTTTGGAGAGCCAGCCAGAGAACTCTTCCTCCTGAGTTGTTGCCCTTGTATAATCCCCTGGTAAAGCCTTGTCTGGCAATCTGTTTGGCCCCGTATCCACCTACTACACAAGAGGCTAAGAACCTGCAGTCTGTAACAATTGTACGTAGCATTCAAGTTGAAGTCTATTTGCTCTCGCCTGATGTGAGGACATGAGTCCTTCTAGTACTAACAATCAGAGAAATGAGCTGAGACACACAGTCTTTCGCATCTGAGGGGAAGCTTGTTAACCTAGTGGGTAGCAGGTGGGCAGATGGGCCACAGGAGGAAGGAAGGAGTGTCTGGTTGGCCCGAGAGATTGCAAACCCACTCTGGCAAGGAATTTCCCAAGAACCATGATATTTTGGCAAGCACAGTGAAACGCTGATACATTAATTCCCTTATGTGAAACAGAAAGGGAAGAACTAGTGGGAATTCTAGCTCCCTAGTATGAATATATGAATGTGTCTCACATAGAAAAATAGACTGTCAAATGAACAACCGACACATTTTCTCCATTTCCATCGATAGTCAGCTTACGCGTTAATTTTTAAATCTGCTGCTAGTAAGAAAATTTATGGGGAAAACACTTAAAATGGAGATCACTCTCCTCACCAACTTGGAAAAGCCACGTTTCACAGCAGAAGGATCATGGGCTGTGTTGCCGGACAGACCTGGCCGGAAGCCTCTCAGGTGTGGGCTCAGGGTAGCCAGCTGTCCAGGTTTGCCAGGACTGAGGGGTTTCCCAGAAAAGATTTTCAGTGCTAACACAATGAGGACTAAACTGACCTTTTTTCTTTCCCTTGCCAAATTCCTAACTAAGGGAGTTTGGGAGTTGTGTTCATTTGCTGGTTTGATTTTTACAAAATTAACCTTCCCTATATAATGTGGTTTACTTTCCAACCTGACTCTGGTATAGCATCACATAACAGATAAAGAAGGAAAATCAAAGTCTTTTTGATGCTGGAAAACTGTCTCTTGGGGACTTCCGGACTCTGGATACCTTTTAAGATACTCATCTGTTTTCCCTGAAGTCTGCCATCCATGAAACTTCATCTATATCAAGAAATTTGACTCTGCCATCATTCCTCAAGCCACCCATTTCCTAGACAGATTTCAAAATTCCTTAGATAAGAGCCTGACTCTTGCTACAAATCGCCAGTCAGGAAATCTTTGAATCCAGATAGTGCCTGTAAACCCCCACTGGGAGATGTTCGGCTTTTCCAACCAAACCAATGCAAATCTCACATTGATGTACGGTTTTCTGTAACTTCTGTCTTTCCTAAAATGTATGTAACCAAGCTACAATTCAACTACAGTGGGCACATGTTCTCAGGACCTCCTGGAGTGGGTGTTACAGACCTGAGGTCACTCACATTTGGATCAGAATGAACCATTTTAAATATTTCACAAAGTTTTTTTTTTTTTTTGAGTTGGAGTCTCACTCTGTTGCCCAGACTGGAGTGCAGTGGCACGCTCCCAGCCACCACAGCCTCAATTTGCTGAGCTCCAGTGATCCTTCTGCCTCAGCCTTCTAAGTAGCCGGAACTACAGGTGTGCACTACCATGCCCGGCTAGTTTTTGATTTATTGTAGGGATGAGGTCTCCACAAGTTCCCCGGGCGGGTCTCGAACCGGCAGGCTCAGGCAATCCTCTCACCTCGGCCTTCCAAAGCACTGGAATTACAGGCTGAGCCACCGAGCCTGGCCAGTTTTTTTTGTTTTTTGAGTCGGAGTCTCACTCTGCTGCCCAGGCTGGAGTGCAGTGGCCCAATCATGGCTACTTCAGCCTTGACCTACTAGGTTCAAGCAATCCTTCCGCCTCAGCCTCCTGAGCAGCTGGGAGATGTGCCACCATGCCTGACTAATTTCTTAATTTATTGTAGAGATGAGGACTCACTATGTTGCCCAGGCTGGTCTCGAACTTCTGGGCTCGTGCAATCCTCTTGCCTCGGCCTCCCAAAGTTCCGGAACTACAAGTGTGCACCACCATGCCTGACTAATTAAAAAAAATTTTTTTTGGTAGAGACAAGGTCTTGCCATGTTGCCCAGGCTAGTCTTGAACCCCGGGGCTTAGGCAATCCTCTTGCTTCTGCCTCCCAAAGTGCTGGGATGACAGGCAGGAACCACTGAGCCTGGCCATTTTACAGATTTTAGCATCTTCCTTCAACAACCAGGAAAGTCCTGAGTAAACCAGATGAGTGAGTTGCCCTTGTGGAGGTTGTATATATCCCCTGAGTGCGCTTGATGTGCTCATTGTCTGAATCATTAAATGAGGACAGAGCCAGGTAGATACTAGGCGCTTGCTAAGAGCTCACCATTAGTAATTAGGATGACATTCCTAGAGTTTGAAAGCTCAGGGACGATTATTGTGCTCTGTGTAGGTACGTAATGACTTGCCTACACAGGGTTACTTATGGAATTCAGGTTCCTTAGGGAGTCAGGGGGGCAGCCCAGGGCATTAAAAGACTCAAACTTCCTGACTTCTCTGGGAAGCTACAGAAATCTAGGGAAAGCTCAGCTCCTGATAGCGAGAGACTTGGATCCAAATATGGTGATTCAGGCCTGAGGCCTGGACTGCAAATAGGGCCATGATTATTTACATGCTTATGTCCTTATTTGACTGTGAATTCTATTTCACGTTTTTTTTTTTTTTGAGCAGGAGTCTCACTCTGTTGCCCAGGCTGGAGTGCAGTGGCATGCTCATGGCCACTGCAGCCCCAACCTGCTGGGTTGAGGCAATCCTTCTGCCTCAGCCTTCCAAGTAACTGGAGCTACAGGCACCACGCCCGGCTAATTTTTTGATTTATTGTAGAGATGAGGTCTCACCAAGTTGTCTAGGCTGGTCTTGAACCCATGGGCTCAGGCACTCCTCTCACCTTGGCCACCCAAAGTGCTGGGATTATAGGCGTGAGCCACCGCGCCTGGCCCACATATTAATTATTAAACTTTCTATACAAAAGCAGAGAACCCCTATCTACCCCAACTACCTCAACAATGATGAACTCAACATGGCCAATCTTGCTTTATCTGTTTGTCACCACCCATGGTCCAATAGCCCACAGGATGATTTCTAAGCAAGTATGTTATATTTCATCCATAAACACTCTTGTATGTATCTATAAGATATTACTATAGAAGTCTTAAAAAACATAACCCAATAGCATTACCACATCCTCCAGACAAACATTTATTTTCTAATATCATCAAAGTGTCCCATCATTATTCAAACTTTCTAATTGTCTCATCACTTAAAAAAAAAGTGGCCGGGCTCAGTGGCTCAGCCTGTAATCCCAGCACTTTGGGAGGCTGAGGCGAGTGAATTGCCTGAGTCTTTGGGTTTGAGAACAGCCTGGGCAACTTGGCAAGATCTCCTCTCTACAATAAATAATAATAATAAAAAACTTATCCGGGTGTGGTATTGCATGTCTGTAGTTCCGGCTACTTGGAAGACTGAGGCAGAAGGATCACCGGAGCGCAGCAGGTGGATGCTGGGGTGACCGTGAGCGTGCCGCTGCGCTCCAGCCTGGGTGACAGTGAGATTCTGACTCAAAAAATAAAAAGAAAGTTATCTTGTTCAATCTGGATCCAGCCAGGGTGCACGCACTGCACGTTGTTGACTTATCCCTCAGGGCCTTCCTTCCCCCTTCTCTTGCCCTTATTTCATTTTGACAAAACAGGATTATCTGTCCCATGGAGTCAGTGCCATCCGGATTCTGCCAATTGCATCCCCATGTGTCAGTTAGTCATGCTTTTTCCTCAGCTCCCCTGTATCCTCTGTAAGGGGACAGTTAGAGCTGGAGTTTTGATCAGATTGGGGTTAGATTATTTGTCAAGAAGACCCAGAAGTGGGGCAGTGTTTCCATCATGTCATCCGCAGGTGAGTGAGAACTTTTGAGAGCAGCGACAACACTTCCTTATTTGTGTCTCCCCAGAGCCTACCCCAAGCCTGTGATGGGCCAGGGTCTCTACAAACCTTTGCATTCCAAGACAAGGACTCTCAGCCGCTGCCTCTCCGAGGCTGTGAAGTTGGCCTATCCATTGCTCTAGGCCCCGTCCCCACGCTGCTGGGGGTAGGCATGGGAAATCCCTTCTCCCAGCCAGGGTGGTGCTCCCTCTGTGCCCAGGGTCCTTCCTAGCCCCAGACCTAGGACAGGTGGTTGAGTTAGTTCCAGGGCTCCTTCCCAGGCTCTCCCTTCCCACAGGACGTGACAGCGATGGGGCAGAAGGAAGTGTAGAGTCACCACTTCTTTCTCCTGGGAAAAAACTAAGAGGAGGCAATGTGGAGTGTTAGGGTGAGACGCCTGGACTCCCAGCCTGGCTCTGCCCCTTACGAGCTGTGCACTTTGTACAACGTACTTAACATCTCTGTGCCTCAGTGTCTTACTCTATAAAGTCGGAGTCATGTCAGTGCCCGCTCCAGGTAATGGCTTGGAATAACCTTCCTGGGGCATAGCTCCCAACTGCTCTTGTTAGTAGTCCTTCTCATGGTCATCTATTTAATCTGTCTGAGCACCCATGTGGGTGCTGGGGCCCCTCAGGAGGTGCAGGTGGAGAAGGCAGTGGCCCCCGTGGAATGACACGAGGAGCCCCGGGAAGGCAGTCCCCCTTTTCTTGCAGCTATCCTTGTCCTCTGATGCCTGAGTATACACCATGGATGAGTCACCTCTCAGGGTAAGCACTGCCTTGTTCTCCGTTTCTCCTTTTGGAAAGCAAATATTCTTTTTTCTTTTGAGTTGGAGTCTCACTCCGTTGCTTAGGGTGGAGTGCAGTGGCACACTCACGGCTACCCCAGGATCTACCTGCTGGGCTCGGGCAATCCTTCTGTCTCAACCTTTCAAGCAGCCGAAACTACAGGTGTGTGCTACCATGCCTGGCTAATTGTTTATTTATTGTAGAGATGAGGGCTTGCCAAGTTGCCCGGGCTGGTCTTGAACCCTCAGGCTCAGGCAATCCACTCACCTCGGCCTCCCAAAGTGCTGGGATTACAGGCTGAGCCACCCAACCCGGCCTGGAAAGCAAATATTCAAAGACAGCATTAAATCCTAAGCATTTCTGGGGAGGGGATGGAAGGAAAAGAAAATAGAGACTTGGGAGGAGATGTCTGCAAAGGCCAGGTCTGCTCCCATCCTTGGGGAGCCGCTCACAGGTGAGAGGCTCTGAGCAGATGCAGCTCCTGGATGAAAGCATGTGTGTGTGTGTGTGTGTGTGTGTGCGTGTGAACATGTATGCATATGTGGAGAGAGATGAAAAATCTCCAGGGTGGGGTGGGCTGTACATTTTTGGAAAACACATTCAAAATACAAAAGCTTACATTGTCTTTTTTTGGCTATGTGGTCTCACTCTGTTGCCCAGGCTGAAGTGCAGTGGTGCAATCACAGCTCACTGCAGCCTTCTGGGCTCAAGTGATCCTCCTGCCTCAGCCTCCCAAGTAGCTGGGATTATAGACATGCACCACCACGACTTCTCTCTCTCTCTCTCTCTCTTTCTGTCTACACACACAGAGGCGGGGTCTGCTTATTGGCCCAGGCTAGCCTCGAACTCCTGGCCTCACTAGACCCTCCTGCCTTGGCCTCCCAAGGTGTTGGGATTACAGGTGTGAGCCACTGCACCCGGCCAGGGCTTATATTTGGAAAAGGAGAACACTCTGTAGCTTTGCATCACAGCCTGCAAAGGTAAAGCTGGGCAAGCACTGACCAGTGAAGGTGGAACAGGCTTTCAAGGATGGGAACCTGCTTCTGGGGAACGGGGAAAAGACGACTGTTTCCACGAGTCTGTGAAAATGCTGGGCGAGTCGAGGCGTCTGCATGCCCTCTAGAGGCCAAGAGCCCAAAGTACATCGCGGGCCACCTCACTTCCGTCCCCTCCCTGTGGGTCCCTCCTCCAGCCTGGCAATCTCAGGAAAGAACAAGTCCGGTAGAGAGACAAGACTCCCACGAGAGACGAGGCCGTGGCGCAGTGGCCTGGCCAAACGTGCACCTTTCTTTGTGTTCCATCGCCGACCTGGCCTCGCCTTGCTCTGCCTCCAGTCCGTTGAGGGTGGGGACCTAGTGACGGGAGGTGGATGAATGACTTCCTGATCCAATGCATCTTGATGTCATCTGGCTTAAAAGAGACCCTTGCAAAGACTTGGTCCCTTCAGGGTTAAGACTTCCCATCAGGACGCCTGGTCTCTGAAGGGATCTTCCTTCCTGCCCCTGCTTCCCAGGGTGGCAGGGATAGGAGGGTGGCCTCTGGCCTGGGACTGTCTCAGGGTCCCTGTTGGATCCCTTGCTGATGTGTGAGTGCCTTTGAGAACTCAGGGGCTGCTCGTACCTTCTACCGAGGGCCAGTGGCTCCCTGAGCCTCCACTCTGTCTTGCCCTCACTTCCGTGCTTGTGGGGGCTGCCAAGATTGAGATCTAGAGGCGGCTCTCTTTCAACCCTAGCTTCAGAGTGTTCTTCCTCCTCTGCCTCTCTTCCTCAGAGGCAGCCAGCACCTGGGTTATCTTTGGAGGCCCTGGGCATCTCTGGATCCTGGAGTTCTGCGGGACTGGCTCTCAACCCTGGCGCCCTGTTCTTCCTGGCAGGAGGCTGCAAGCTTTCCTGAGACCCACCCAAATACCCAGGAGTTTACTTGTTTGCCTCACCCTGCCTCTACCCCCAAACCCCCTGAGTAGTTTGCTCTTGTGGGACTTGGTCTCCCTCCTCCATATTCAGTCTTGGCTGGGTTCACTGCCTGCCCGTCCCGCCCCCTCTGCCAGCTCCCCTCCCTGGAAGCCCCTTAGAGGGTTCGCCTTTGTCTATGAATTGCAAACACTTCCGCCACTCTGTGTTTTCATCATCCTATGGTTTATTCTCAGTCCCCTGAGTTTTGTTTGCAATAAGTCATGGGAAGCTTTTGGAAATCAGAAAACCTCTTCCTCCATAAAGTCCAGCTTTCAATATGGTAGCCTTTTCTTTTCAAATTAAAACAAGATCATTGTGAAAGGGAAGGCATGACACACTCAAAAGACATCTCCTTTCTGGTCTGTAGCTTCAGATATGACTTAGTGGAAGTGTCCAAGTTTTGTGCTCTAGTATAATTCATTGGTTTTTGTTTTGTTTTGAGTTGGAATCTCACTCTGTCACCCAGGCTGGAGTGCAGTGACTGCAGCCTCGATCTGCTGGGCTCAGGTCATCCTTCTGCTTCAGCCTTCCAGGTAGCTGGAACTACAGGCACGTGCCACCATGCCTGGCTAACTTTTTTTTTTTTTTGATTTATTGTAGAGATTAGGTCTCACCAAGTTGCCCAGGCTGGTCTCAAACCTGTGGGCTCAGACAATCCTCTCACCTCAGCCTCCCAATGTGCTGGATTATAGGTGTGAGACACCATGCCTGGCCTCTCTAACATAATTCCACACCAAAAGGAATCAGAATTCTGGTAGAAGGCAGCTGAACCTGCCCATGTTCTGGGAGTCGAGAAAGATCAGGATTATCCTGCTATTGGCCCAAAACAAGGGAAGGTGTCAAAGGTATGAAGCCAACAGAACAAAGGAACCACCTGGGCAAACTTTAACACTTGGTAAGAATTTTTCATAACTTGAGTGTCAACACTGAATAATTATCATAGTTATTAAGAACAGTTTAGGCTGGGTGCTATGGCTCACAACTGTAATCCCTCTGGAGGGAGGTGGGAGGATGGCTTGAGGCTAAGAGTTGGAGACCAGCCTGGGCAACAAAGTAAGACTCCCATGTCTACAAATAATTAAAAAAAAAAAAATTAGCTGGCATGGTGGTGCATATCTGTAGTCTTAGCAACTTGAGGGGCTGAGATGGGACTATCGCTTGAGCCTAGGAGTTCAAGGTTGCAGTGAGCTATGATTGTGCCACTGCACCAGCCTGGGTGACAGAGTGAGATCCTGTCTCCAGCCCTCTCACCCCCTGCAAAAAAAACCCCAAAGACAAAGCAAAACAAAAAAATACATTTAATCTAAAAAGACATGAGGCTATAATGATACCTGGAAAGAGAAATGTTTATATAAAATGTATAAAGATAGTATTTAAAATACATTCTAACGGTAAGGAGAACATTGATATGTATGCTTACAAAGCTAGGTAAGGCGCATTCTCCCTTGGTCAGTAGTGAAGGATGAACATAACAGTATGAACAAGTGAGAGATGACTGGAAGGGGAGGAGCCGTCAGCACTGATGGCCACACAAAGCCCCAAAGCAGAGAGAGGACCCAGAGTGTGCTGCAAATAGCACATCAGGCAAGTCTCCAAAAGTGTTCTGAAAGGGCATGGGTAGGGTGAGGGTGGATGGAGAGAGAGCAGGAAGGGCACAGCACGGCAGAGCCGGTGAGCCCGAGGTGTGCGCGGACAAACAAGAGATCCGAGTAATGCAAAGCATTGCAACACACAAAGCGGTGAAAGAAGGAAAGATTTATTTAAGAAAGATTCACTTCCCACAGACAGGAAGCATTTCCCACTGTCAATCTGTCCTTTCAAGTACTACCTGTCCAGATTTGTTCCTTGATTTCCGGGAAGTGAAATCTCCAGTTGTCCTAATTAATCAAAACGAGTCCGAGTAAAACAAGCATATCGCCTATTCCTCCCTCCCCACTCTCCTTCTCTCCCAACTTTTCCTCCTCCTTTCTCTCTCCTTCTCGTTTTTCAGGGTCTTCCTGCCCTATCCCTTGAAGCTATCAAAATAAGCATTCCCACAATCCTAAAAAGGTGAAAGAACAAATGTGAGAGTGGTGATTATAAAAGGAATTCCGTGGTGTCAGTGTTTTAAAGTAGATTTAAATGTAAACACAGTAGTTCATTTTGTTGCATTTGTGGATATTTTGTTTCAGTTTAAATTCTTTTCTTAAAGGGCCAGTTGGTAAATATTTTTGGCTTCACAGGACATGTGGTGCCTGTTGTAACTATTCAACTCTGCTATCAAGTAAAGCGAAAGCAGTCTCAGTAATATGTAAATGAGGGTGTGGCTGTGTGCTTATAAAACTTTATTTATAAAACCAGGCCCCTGGACCCAAATACTGGAAGTCTGCTGACTCCTGGACCCGAATATTGGAAGTCTGAAACAATCAGTCATCAATGGAACAGGACAGAGATTCCACAAGCAAAGTCTCAACAAACTCATCTTTGACAAAGCCTCCAACAACAACCACTGGGAAGAGGAGAACCTATTCGGTAAATCTTGCTGGGAAAACTGGCTGGTCACATGCAGAAGATTGAAACAGGACCCCTACCTATCACCATACACAAAAATTAACTCTAATTGGATCAAAGACCTAAACATAAAACCTCAAACTATAAGAATCTCAGGAAATGCAGAAGACACTCTTAAGGAAATTGGAACTGGCAACAAATTCCTGATCAAAACCCCAAATGCCCATGCCATAAGAAATAAGATAGACAAGCGGGACCTCATCAAACTGACAAGCTTCTGCAAAGCAAAAGAAACCATCAAGAGAGTGGGGAGACAGCCCACGGAATGGGAAAAATATTTGCCAACCGTATATCTTACAAAGGCCTAACATTTAGGATCTACAAGGAAGTCAGATATGCCAAAAGGAAAAAAACCCAAACAGCTCCCTTAAAAAGTAGGCAAATCTGACTGGGCTCAGTGGCTCAGCCTTTAATCCCAGCACTTTGGAAGGTCAAGGCAAAAGGATTGCCTAAGCCTGTGGGTTCAACACCCAGCCTGGGCAACTTGGCAAGACCTTGTCTCTACAATAAATAAAAAATTAGCCAGGTGTGGTAGTATGCACCTGTAGTTCTGGCTACTTGGAAGCCTGAGGCAGAAGGATTGCCAGAGCCCAGCAGGTTGATGCTGGGGTGGCTGTTAGTGTGCCACTGCACTCCAGCCTGGGTGACGGAGTAAGATTCCAACTCAAAAAAAAAAAAAAAAAGTAGGCAAAAGACACAAATAGACACTTCTCAAAAGAAGAAATACAGGCAGCCAACAGACACATGAAAAAATGCTCAGGCTTACTAATCATCAGAGAAATGCATATCAAAACCACATTGAGATACTACCTAACTCCAGTAAGAATAGCCATCATTAATAAAACAAACAACAACCGATGCTGGCGAGGATGCAGAGAAAAAGGGACGGTTCTACAATGCTGGTGAGAATGCAAATAGTGCAACTTCTTTGGAAAACAGTGTGGCGGTTTCTGAAAGAACTAGAAATTGACCTTCCATACGACCCAGCAATCCCCCTATTGGGAATATACCCCAAGGAACTCAAGTCATTCTACCAAAAAGATACTTGCACACGCATTTTTATTGCAACTCTATTCACAATAGCAAAAACGTGGAACCAACCCTGCTGGCCCATCGAAACTGGACTGGATTAAAAAAATGTGGTACATATACACAATGGAATATTATGCAGCCATAAAGAAGGACAAACCTATGGACTTCGCAGCAACTTGGATGGATTTAGAGTTGATCATACTCAGTGATCTATTGCAGAAACAAAGAACAGAGTACCATAAGTTCTCACTCATAAGTGGACCTTGAACAATTATCATAATACTATAAGAAAGGGATTGGCAGTGGTGGAAACTGCCAGGGGAGGGAAGGTATGTGATTGGCAGTTGAGGGAAACTGCCAGGGGAGGGAGGAGTGCATCTCATCAACAGGGGTGCCTGCATAATGAACATTTGTATACCTAACTTTGAATTGTACCTTGCATCTTTAAAATAAAGAAAAAAAAAGAGAGAAATAATCAATCATGATAAAAATATAATTTTAGTGTAAATTGTTTAGGAAATTTTAAGTCTGTAATCAGTTTTCAAATATTTAAGAAAAATTGTTCTTTAAATGTGGTTTATTAAAATTGTTGTCGGCCAGGCGTGGTGGCTCAACCTGTAATCCCAGCACTTCGGGAGGCTGAGGCAAGAGGATTGCCTGAGCCCGAGGGTTTGAGACCAGCCTGGGCAACTTGGCGAGACCTTGCCTTGTCTCTACAATAAATCACACACACACACACACACACACACACACACACACACACACACACACACACCACAGCTAACTGGGTGTGGTGGCGTATGTCTATACTTCCAGCTACTTGGAAAGCTGAGGTGAAAGGATTGCCTAGCCCAGCAGGTAGAGGCTGTGGTGGCTGTGACTGCCACTGTACTCCAGCCTGGGCAATAAGAATGAGACTCCAACTCAGAAAAAAAAAGTGCCTTGTGTTTAATAAATACAGTATTAATTACACACGAGTGGTGGTAAGTGTTCCTCTCATGAAAGCCCTAAAATAGCTGACAGAGATTACTCTAAATTTTCAAATCTTTCAACTGGTAAAAGAATACCCATTAGAGTGTGGCAGAGACAGGTTGGATAGTAAGCAAACCCATCCTCTCTCTCTGGGCACACAGCTGGACTATCTTTCCCAGCCTCCCTGACAAGCTGGACTATCTCTCCCAGCCTCCTCCTCCATTCTAGCCAATGGAATGACAGCAAAAGTGATGCATGCCAATTCAAGACCCAACAACCTCATCATCTTTCCAGCCTACAGGCTAAACACAGAGACCCCCCCCCCCATGGCTATAGAGGGCAGAGACAGAACCTGGGAGGAGCTATCCATTGAGCAAGTCTCTATTTGGGGCTTCCCACGACAGAGCAGTACAATTCTATCGTACTGAGCCGTGGAAATTTTTGACTTAGCTGTTACAGCAAATAGCATGACAGCAGTCCCCCCTTGTTCATGGGACATGCATCCAAAGACCCCTCAGTGCATGTCTGAAACTGCAGGATAGTGCTCAACCCGATGTATAATATATTTTGTCCCTACTCATACCTACGATAATGTTTAATTTACAAATTAGGCACAGTAAGAGATCAACAGCAATAACGCACAACAAGAGCAAGTATAACGATGTACTGTAATGAAAGTTGTGTGAGTGTGGTCTGCCTCTCAAAATATCTCGTGGTATGTAATATTTTTGGACTGTGGTTGACGGCAGGTGACTGAAAACTTGGAAAGAGAAACCGTGGATGAGGGGGGCTTCTGTATCTTGATGGTGGTAATGATGGACGGAAGTGGGGACTTGCTAGTATAATCTATTCCGGAATACTTTGAAGGGAGGAGTGCTGAGGAAGACAAAAAGGAGACAGTATGTGGACATCCACCTGCTCATCCACCAGCAAGTACTTACTGAGGATTTATGTGACTAAGCTCTGGTAAAGAGAGGGAGAAGATGCAGCACCTGTCTTCAAAGGAGGCAGACAGTTGTGCTGATAAACAACTGTAGTACAGCATTTAGAGTTCTGTG
The DNA here is from genome assembly GCF_000164805.1 of Carlito syrichta. Taxonomy (NCBI): domain Eukaryota; kingdom Metazoa; phylum Chordata; class Mammalia; order Primates; family Tarsiidae; genus Carlito; species Carlito syrichta. The sequence goes on along the minus strand of NW_007257008.1, from coordinate 3,411 downwards.
ATAGAAAGGTGGGCGAAAGGGAGGAGAGCGTTATCAGTTGCGAGAGAGGAGAAAACAGCCCTTTCAAGGGCGCCCAAGGGTGCCCCAGCCTGGGGCCAGCTGGGCAGGGAGAAGTTGGGGTGAGAAGGCGTAACAGGAAGTGAATCACAGAAGCAGGCACTCCTCAGGTCCCACCAGGCAAGCGATAAGAGGCAGGTGGTGGAATCCAGGTTTGAAATGGCATAAAAAGCTCAGGATTCAGTATAAATCTGCTTTCATGGTGCCATTTCCAGCCAACAGAAGAGGCTGAACACTCAGCCTGGCAGCGGGACTTCAGGCAGCAGTCCCTGCGAGGACGGCTGGTAGTTCTTCCCTTGGCCTCCAGAGAGAGCTCCGATGCCTTCCCATTAAGGTTCATTCTTTCCAAGCACATATTGAAGGGATGTCTACTGGGTGCCGGGTGGGGGTGGAGGAGTTGGCGGGGTGGGCAGGCCGGAGGAGGAGAGACAGACACATAAGCAGATCATTTCGCCTCCATGAGCGTCATTAGTCCATGGAGAGACCTATGCCTAGGACATTATAGTGACTTAGAGGAAGGGTCAGTGATGTGTGGTTGGTGAGGATTCTGTCTTCATCTTTTGGAACCTTTTTTTTTTTTTTGAGTTGGAGTCTCACTCTGTCGCCCAGACTAGAATGCAGTGGCACGCTCATGGCCACCGCAGCCTCGACCTGCTGGGCTTAGGTGATCTTTCTG
>NW_007257008.1:0-604 GCF_000164805.1 Carlito syrichta | reverse complement strand
TGATATATTGGCATAGAAGCAACATTCCTCCTTAAGAAACAGGCATATTCCTCCCTCTTTTGCTGTTAGTAGGTCTAGTCCCCGTCGATTTTGGAGGACCATGTCAGCCAGGGAGTCTAGTTGTGTTTATAAATCTAGTACCATGTCTGCCACCTGTTGTATGTCCTTGATCAGTTGGGAGGAGAGCTGCTTGTAGAAGTGAAGTGAGGACCCCAGCCCTGCTGCCCCCGTTCCCATGGCCACGGTGATACCCAGCCCCACCAGCAGAGGTATGAGCTCAACTGCCCATCTTACTTGTGATGTTGAGGAGTCCACTAAAGGGACAGGCAGGCTTTGGTTACCAGATGCTATTACAATGGCGGGGAGGAGGATGACAGAATGCAGGACCCCGACCAGTTGGAGGGCAAGACCGGGTAGATGGTAGTGGCACATAGGAAGGCAGTCCCGTTAAATGGGGGCAGAGGGTGTTATTTGATTGGACCACAAGTGATTGTGTGCAGAGGTGAGGGGGGGCCCATCCGACCCCCAGAGTGCCGTTTCATGTTATACACTGGGCCGCGGGCAAGTCATGTGGGAGAGGGATGTTAAAACGTGGTAGTGAAGG